>NW_013668320.1:18261-23338 GCF_000517525.1 Limulus polyphemus
GACGGCTGAAAGGGCGAGCATGTTTGGTGTGACGGGGATTCGAACCCGCGACCCACCGATTGCGAGTCGAGCGTTTTTGGTATGTAAGAGAAAGCTATTGCTTTACATTTTTCTATGTTTTGACTATATGAAAAAGGTAAAATACTGTGCTTAATCTAGAAACATGGTGAGTTCATATAAGTGTAGGTATTTTAGAAGGTCTTAACATAAAACAAAGTCATATAAAGAAAAGTTAGAGTTTCTTTCCTTAATACTTTATGTGACCACCCTTAGCTAAAGTAACTGCCTGAAGTCATTGAGGAATGCTTTCTTCAGGGGTTCATAAGATACTCAGTGGATATTTAATTACGGATGCCTCTCCTATTTTTCACCATAAAGATCCCCCCACAAGGTCTGGGCTTTGTAGAGGGCACACTAAATATGCAAGGGTTCCTTCTGTTTCTTTTCTATTAAGCTACCGTATTGCTGCGTTCAATGGATGTTTGGGATCGTTGCCATGCTAGAAAATGCATTTATCGTACTAAACGACGTCAAAATACAGGTTTACGTCAATACGGTTAAAGATAATCAACTCCAGTTCTGGTTAATCCAAGACTTCAGACAATTCTTTTTTAATTGATCTCTCACAACTCCAGCTACGAACTTACTGATATCTGTTGATTCCAAGGATCTCAAACCTTGACTCACCAGACACAAGAGGTTGTACAGTTTTTAGGTTTTGGAAAACTTATGTTCTGTTTGTTGTCTTTCCGGAACAGAAGTTTTCTTTCTGCGCCCTTTCGGCCCTTCTTGATGCAATTTTCATCACACAGTGAAATGATTAATTCAACTCCAGTGGTTTCTCGAGTTACGTCTCTCTCTAAGTTAAGTAAGCCTAAGGCTCTTAACAACTGATTTCGAAAGCTTAGGTTGTCTTACGACCTTGCTCTTGTCATCAGTGATACTAGTTTCATTGTATCTTTTGACTTTATGTACTTTTTACATAAGTTAATAATATCACCTCTGATGTAGAGATTTCTTTAAATATTTTTACAATAGAAAATTAATAAGTGTGTGGAATGCCATTTGATATTGTACGTCACAGCATTAAAACATCTTAAAGCTACGTCAGTATCATAACCACAGCATTAAAGCATCTTAAAGCTACGTCAGTATCATAACCACAGCAGTAAAGCATCTTAAAGCTACGTCAGTATCATAACCACAGCATTAAAGCATCTTAAAGCTACGTCAGTATCATAACCACAACATTAAAGCATTTTAAAGCTACGTCAGTATCATAACCACAGCAGTAAAGCATCTTAAAGCTACGTCACCATCATAACCACAATATTAAAATATCTTAAAGCTACGTCAGTATCATAGCCACAGCATTAAAGCATCTTAAAGCTACGTCACTATCATAACCACAACATTAAAGCATCTTAAAGCTACGTCAGTATCATAACCACAGTATTGAAACATCTTAAAGCTACGTTGGTATCATTGCCATAACATTAAAATATCTTAAAGTTACGTCTGTTTCATTTTTCAGAAACACTACTACTGCCAATTCTGACGTTAAACGCATGACTTGAAAGGTATTAACATAAATATTGGTTTTAGATTTTCACTAATACGATATTTCGTTCTGACATATTTTCGCTATGTGTGTGAGATAGAATGTTTTTTTTCACCTGTATCTTGTTATCCTTATGAAACGTTTTGACTGTGTTTTTCATCTGTATCTTGTTATCCTTATGAAACGTTTTGACTGTGTTTTTCATCTGTATCTTGTTATCCTTATGAAACGTTCTGACTGTGTTTTTCATCTGTATCTTGTTATCCTTATGAAATGTTTTGACTGTGTTTTCATTTGTATCTTGTTATCATTATGAAACGTTCTGACTGTGTTTTTCATCTGTATCTTGTTATCCTTATGAAACGTTCTGACTCTGTTTTTCATCTGTATCTTGTTATCCTTATGAAACGTTTTGATTGTGTTTTTCATCTGTATCTTGTTATCATTATGAAACGTTCTGACTGTGTTTTTCATCTGTAGTTTGTTATCCTTATGAAACGTTCTGACTGTTTTTCATCTGTATCTTGTTATCCTTATGAAACGTTTTGATTGTGTTTTTCATCTGTACCTTGTTATCCTTATGAAACGTTCTGACTGTGTTTTTCATCTGTATCTTGTTATCCTTATGAAACGTTTTTACTGTGTTTTTCATCTGTATCTTGTTATCCTTATGAAAGGTTTTGACTGTATTTTTCATCTGTATCTTGTTATCCTTATGAAACGTTCTGACTGTGTGAGAGAGAAATATTTATAACATTGCTTCTCTTTTGTTGTGACAAAATTATGGAAAGATTTGACCATGTGACAGAAATAATTATTTCTCATCACCTTTTTTGTTCTTCTTAACAGCGTTGTAATGGACTTAGAGGGTATGATATATATACATATATATTTGCTATTTTAACAACGATATGGAAGGTCTTGACTAAATAAGTTTGTTTGTCAATTTTTTAAGTATGCACAAAGCTACACAAGAATTATTTGTGCTCTGCTCACCACGAGTATCAAAACCCGGTTTCTAGCGTTGTGAGTCCACAGACATACCGCTGTGCCACTAGGGGGCGACTAAATAAGAAAAAGATGTTTACGTTTTTTTTTATTTTGACAATTTCAATAAGTACTTTGTCTCTATGTGAGATATATTATTAACTACTTTTGTATGAAAGTCTTTGATATGCAAAGAGAAATATTTTTTGACTTTTTTTTTCTACTTTATATTTTGGAAGGTTTTGACTGTTTTATAGAGAAATGTATTACTTTACCTGTTTTCTATTTCGATAATCTAAACGAAGTATGAATCTATAGCTTACATATTGCCCAGTCAACATAGGAACAATATACAATATGCATGTTAAGATAATGATAACGTTTGGGTTTTAAGACCTATTATCCATATATTTATTATAAAAAAAAACAAAATACTGAACCTGTCTATTCCTTTTATGTGTTGCGTCCAAATGTTCTTTTCAGTTAACGTTTGCATCAGTTGAAACAGGCAAAATTAACCAGTTATCTAACCAAACACCCAAGTTTAATAAGAATAAATGTATCAATTATGTTATATGACCTTGTATCAATATTTGTTTTCAGTAACGAAGTAGGCACAGCCTGCGTTTAAGCTGAGCCCTGTAAGATAGGGTTGGTTGGTTTTAGTATAAAGCTACACAAAAGATCATCTTGCGCTCTGTTCGCCGTAGGAAATCGAATCATGGAATGGATTTTAGCGCTGTGTAGTCCATAAACTTACTGTTGACCCTCAGGGAGACGTCGCTACTGAAATAAGAGGCCTTAACAAGATCTAGTCGTTACCACATTTATCAATTGATAAGGTTGAATGCTGCCCAGTTGTCGGTGTGGTTGACTGTAGACCTTTGCTACCGTAATTCACGTCATGCTATTACACACACACGAAGAGACAGAGAGAAACGATTTAAAAAAAACGCACTCCGTATTTTGGGCTAGTGAGTGTATTGTTTGAGTGACGATCAAATCGCAGTTTCACCTGAGAAGAGTAGTTCAAAATTTGGCGGTAGATGGGGTGTAATATGTGTCTCTCCTCTAGCTTTCCAGTTAAAAAATTTGGACGGTTAACGACAATAGCCCTCGTGTAGCTTTGCGCAAAATTCAACAACACAAACAAATCAACAATAATTTATATAATTAATTTCATTCTTCACTAAATAACCAACACATATAAAATGTATTTTTAATGCTTTATTTTTCTAAATAGGAACTGGGCTGGGCGTGCTTGGACTGTGAATCCGAGGGTTCATGGTTCGTGACCTGTGGCCATAGAAACGTGCTTCACTCCTTAGGATCGTGAGCGACCTGTAACAGTTACGGTAAAACCCTACTGTTCTGTCAAGCAAGAGTAGTCCTAGGGATGGAAGTGGGTACTCCTAGTACCCTTAATAATATAATAGATAATAACCCTGGTCACACTCGAGAATAAACGGCTGTTTTCATTAAAAGAATTTATAAAGAAACTGAAATCACAGCAACACCAATAGACGATATACCTGGCAGATTCTACAACGACATACCTGGCAGGTCCTACAACGTAAACACCAATAGACGATATACCTGGCAGATTCTACAACGTAAACACCATTTGACGACATACCTGGTAGGTCCTACAACGACATACCTGGCAAGTCCTACAACGACATACCTGGCAGGTCCTACAACGACATACCTGGCAGGTCCTACAACGACATACCTGGCAGGTCCTACAACGACATACTTGGCAGGTCCTACAACGTATTGCACACCACCATTTTACGACATACCTGGCAGGTTCTACAACGTATTGCACACTTTTTATGACGACATACCTGGCAGGTCCAACAATGTATTTCACAACAACACCATTTGACGACATATTTGGCAGGTCCTACAACGTATTGCACAACACCATTTGACGACATACCTGGCAGGTCCTACAACGTATTGCACAACACCATTTGACGACATATTTGGCAGGTCCTACAACGTATTGCACAGCAACACCATTTGACGACATACTTGGTAGGTCCTACAACATATTGCACAGCAACACCATTTGACGACATATTTGGCAGGTCCTACAACGTATTGCACAACACCATTTGACAACATACCTGCCAGGTCCTACAACGTATTGCAAAACACCATTTGACGACATACCTGGCAGGTCCTACAACGTATTGCAGAACACCATTTGACGACATACTTGGCAGGTCCTACAACGTACTGCACAGCAACACCATTTGACGACATACCTGGCAGGTCCTACAACGCATTGCACACTTTTTATAACGACATATTTGGCAGGTCCTACAACGTATTGCAGAACACCATTTGACGACATACTTGGCAGGTCCTACTACGTATTGCACAACACCATTTGACGACATACTTGGCAGCTCCTACAACGTATTGCACAACACCATTTGACGACATACCTGGCAGGTACTACAACGTACAACAACACCATTTGACGACATACTTGGCAGGTCCTACAACGTATTGCACAAC
>NW_013668320.1:24338-40579 GCF_000517525.1 Limulus polyphemus
GTACAACAACACCATTTGACGACATACTTGGCAGGTCCTACAACGTATTGCACAACACCATTTGACGACATACCTGGCAGCTACTACAACGTACAGCAACACCATTTGACGACATACTTGGCAGGTCCTACAACGTATTGCACAACACCATTTGACGACATACCTAGCAGGTACTACAACGTACAGCAACACCATTTGACGACATACCTGGCAGGTCCTACAATGTATTGCACACTTTTTATTTCATTTCATTTTATTTCAGTTGCGTGTTGACTCCTTACGCTGTCATCCAACCAATCAGACAGTGTCTGTAAAAGGAAGAACAGTCGTACTACTCCCTATAGCAGTGTGATAGATGCATTTATGGTTCTAGAAAAGTAATGCTACATGCAAAACGTTTAGAAATCAAAGTTTTGCTGGTAAAGGCTACTTCATGCGACAGATTCAGAAGAAACTTCACGTTTCAGTCAAAGCTGTGTGATTTGTTTGTTTGTCATAGATATTCGCGTAAACAACTCAAAGGCTAGATACTTGCACTAATCGTATCTAAATTTGAACAGACACACTAGAGAGAAGAAAGCCAGACAATAGCACCTACTGCCAGCTCTTGAGCTACTTTAATCTAATTGTGAAATTTAATCACTATTATTGTAGAATGCAAATAATGCATACCTTACTCTCATAGAATATATAGTTTATATTTTTAAAAGTTTAAAGCATTTCATTTTATTGAACGAGCCAAGGCTTGCTATGAAAGTCATGTCTTTTTTATTTTTTTATTTATCCCTGCTATTTTGGTGTGCTTCTTATTCTATTCTTCCAATTGAAACACAGTTTTAATCTCTTCAGTTAGTAATATCAGACCTAAGTGTCAGACCTAAAACAATGGGACGAGCGACGCTGGAGTAACATCACAACAAAAAGAAATAAATATCAGACTTAAAACAATGGGACAAGCAAAGTTGGTGTAACATCACAAAAAAAGAAAAGAAAAAACAATAAGTATCAGACGTAAAACAATGGGACGAGCAAAGTTGGAGAAGATGAATCCAAATTCAAATTGGTTGGAAACAATCAACAATAATTTGTTCGTTGTCAGAGGGAAGAACGTATGATGATGAACGTATAATACCTAAATTCAATTAACTAGGGTTAGAGAATACTTGAAATAAAAAGAGGCTGATAGAATACTCGCACCCAAGTCCAGATATGAATATTATTAAAGCTATGTGCGCTAATATGGAAAATGTAAAGATCCTATGAGTACCAAATAATGTGGCTGAAGTGTGGTTAATGATACAGGGTATTTGGAACAATATATCACAATCATATATTGATAAACTTATGGCAGTGTAAAAACAAGGTGTACTGGTCTGTTTAAATCGCCCCTAGTGACACAATGGTAGTCTGCGAATTTACAACACTATAAACTGGGTTTCGATACCCGCTGTGAGCAGATCACAGATAGCCCATTGTGTAGCTTTGTGTTTAACTTCAAACAAATAAATATAACAAAAATTGTAAAAGCTATTCACTTTTCTTGTATTTTATAATAATGTACTTTGCTACTTTATCATTTAATTATACTTACTCGTTGTTTCTGATTCCTGTATTTGTTAAACTTGTGCATTTAAATATCCAATACTGTAGCTGCAATGGACGTTTGGGCTTTGGTGTGCTTAAAAGTGGTGTTGAAACCCGATGTCTGCGTTCAGTTGAAGCCTGCAGAAAATTGGGCAAGCTTCATAGAAATACTTTAGTCATATCAAATCTATGTATATATTTTTAAAACATATATAATCTTACATTACTTGTGATTGTAATATTGGTGTAAGATCTGCATTTTTAATTAATCTAATGCTTGTTCAATAATATATATTTTTGCAGTCTCCACCATTAAAGTTATCCAGTATCCAGTTTTCCTGGGCTTGAAATAAGTATAAGAACTGGCATTTTGACTCATAGAGCATATAAATTGATTTCTTTAGTTACTTAAGGGCTATCTGCGCTAGCCATTCCTAACTTTTCAGTGAAAGACTATATGGAAGGCAGGCAGTCAACACCACCACGGATAAAAGGGCAAGATTGAGAGTTGAGCGCCCTAACCACCAGGCCTAGAGCAAACAAACCATTTATCCTTAGTTTGGTGAATTTGGAAAAATTAAGTAATAATATAAAAAAAATATATACACAAATTTACTTACTAATTCAAAATTCATCAGTTTTCATGAATTGCGATAACAGGAGCAATTTTAAGCAGTTTATGCATGTGCCCTTTCTATACGAACAGCAAAGTACAGACAAGTAGGGCGATTTGTTGCGGGGTAGCTTTCTTTGTTTGTTTGTAATTAAGCACAAAGCTACACAATGGGCTATCTGTGCTCTGCCCACCACGGGTATCGAAACCCGGATTCTAGCGTTGTAAGTCCGCAGACATGCCGCTGTGCCACGGGGGGGGGAGGCAGCTTTCTTTGAAATATCGCATCTAAACGAACAGCAAAGTATGGAGAAGTAGGGCGATTTGTTGTGGGGTAGCTTTCTTTGAAATATTACAATTTTAACATATCCCATTAAAGACACAATTCTGCTTTTGGGGGTTATATAAATCGATAAACGTTTACAATTTAACAAAATCTGCTTTAGAAACTGTTTATTATGGTTATGATTTTGTTTTCTTCATTTTTTAGCAAGCGAATCATTTTTGTATTTGTAGAATGCTTTGTGTACAAATATTCTCTGAAAATATACACTAAAGCCAAATGTCACAGCTTAGAAAAATGTAAAAATATAATGAAGACTCACGCTGTGTATTTACAATCTGACATCAATACAGAGCTCATATAACCCCGTTTCTGAGCCCAGGTTTCTTAGATGTGAAACATCTTACGAAATTTCATTCCCTGTTCACTTTGATTTTATATGCTTATTTTCTTCTGATAAATAGTAATCTTCCAACTTTAACTCACGAGAAATTGTTGAAGGAAACGCGTGTAAGTCCTGCGTCCAACAATATTCGGTTATAAGTATTGATGAATAGTTGGTTACGCCATTACTACCTGTCTTCTTGATCTTTACAATATTGTATTAGTATAGAGCAATCTGGAATAATTATCAAAATACCTTTACTCAGCGTTACAATTCATTCTTCTTATATGATGCTTTTCTTTTTGTCCGTTACTTTGACGAAGTTTAAAATTATTATCGATTTAACTCAGAAAAACAGGTAGAAACAAAAGACAAAACAGAGCCTTTCAAATGCTGCTTAACCACAGCTGTGTTTGGTTCACAAACCTCTTAATTAGTACTTTACGGATTTCTAATCGAAGGAATTAGACCTAATAACTCTAGAGCTCTCGCCAGCTGAGACGTTTAACACCATTGTATTAAAAGCCTTTCAAATCCTTATTTTCATCAAACTGTGCAAAGGAATTGTGAGAGAAGCTATAAAAATATATTAGGGGAACATTCATAAATAAAGCGAGGGAACATCAAATATTTTTATGAATAAAAAAACGTAATATCTTGATTTTTTGAAATACGATTTGCTTGTTTTCTGTCAATGCAAACCTAAACTATTTGTGGTCAGCCCCCTCCCCGCGGAGAGATCGAGCCCCGGATTTTAGCGCTGATCGATGAGGGACATCACAAGAAGGAATGATAGGCGTTCATAGAATAACTTGTCTGTTAACGCTATTTTTAAAACTACCCTACACTAACAGATTAATGACCAGATAAATGTTAGTATAAAATAATATATTTAGCAAGTAATTCAGTTCTATTTTTAATAACACGCTCAAAAACACATGTAATATATATACACGGGAAAACAGAAAAATCCTGCATGTGCAAAACTACTTGTTATGAAAGACGAATCGCCCAATGAAAATCCTGCAACTGCAAAACTACTTGTCATGAAAGACGAATCGCCCAATGAAAATCCAGCAACTGCAAAACTACTTGTTCTGGAGAATGAATTTTCCAATGAAATATTATTATTTGAATGTTTGTCAGAAAACTACAACTGTTAATTCATTGATCACATTTTAATTAGATTTCTGTCAGCATCGTTTCGCCTCTTCAACATGTTCTCCCGAAAGCCAACTTGCAAATAGAGAAGAAAGAGAAACGACATTTCATTATTTGCACTCGATGTCACGTCAACAAGTTTATTGTTGTTAGCCTGGGGTTATACAAATACTTCGTGAGTGACAGTATAACAGACGTGTATGAATTAAACTGTGCAGACCATAAGAAACTTTCAAAGTGCAGTTTTTTTTTAGCTTCCCTAAAACGACAATGTATTTATTTTAACATGGTCAAATAGTATTCGTTTTTATGGGTTTAACTTAGTTTGAGGAACGTTTTAATACACATGAGAGAGAACAGGGTCGACTAGAAATAAGGGGAATAAACCTATTATTACTTTATTAACCAAAAAACACAGCCATCACCATGCAACTGTTTCCAGACGAATGTCTAATGGTAAAGCAAGTTTTTTTTTTCAGAAGGTTCTTTTAAAACTATTGAAACACAGCGCACCATGAAGCTTTAAACTCTCGAGGTAAATGTTGTTGTTTTTTACTTTTGAAGAAATGTAAAAACGTTAACCTGAAATATTAATATTTGATTACAGAAAAAAAGAAAGGTTCCGTTTTAAATGCTTTCATACCTTGCCGAAAAGCAAATATAAAATGGATGGTATTCATACAAATCATAAAATGTCCGCTAGTAAAGGTCCCACTGGATCGCTAGGCTTAACGTAGTCAACAGACAGTTTAAAGACGGCAAAGTCTTTTCAAGTTCTCGAGGGTGAACTGCTTTTATGTTTTATAATCTCATCTATTGAATGAATTGAAAACTACATAAAACGAATAAACTACCTCTGTCGAATGATTAAAGTACTACTGATGTACCGATATTTCCTCCACCTATCAATGTAAACCTCTGCCAATTAATAATAATTCTATCTTTTTTTAAAAAATGGTCTCGCACTTCTTTCGTTGATAATATGCTAAATAAGTTTTTGTTCTGAACACCTAATTGTTAGGTCAAATATATTTATTAATTAGACTAGCATAATGGTACACGTATGTTCAGTAATTAAACTAACAAACTGATACACGTATGTTCAGTAATTAAACTAACAAATTGATACACGTATGTTCACTAATTAAACTAGCAAATTGATACACGTATGTTCACTAATTAAACTAGCAAATTGATACACGTATGTTCAGTAATTAAACTAGCAAATTGATACACGTATGTTCAGTAATTAAACTAGCAAATTGATACACGTATGTTCAGTAATTAAACTAACAAACTGATACACGTATGTTCAGTAATTAAACTAGCAAATTGATACACGTATGTTCAGTAATTAAACTAACAAACTGATACACGTATGTTCAGTAATTAAACTAGCAAATTGATACACGTATGTTCAGTAATTAAACTAGCATAATGATACAAATAAGTTTACTAATTTAACTAGCATAATGATACACGTATGTTCAGTAATTAAACTAACAAATTGATACACGTATGTTCACTAATTAAACTAGCATAATGATACAAATAAGTTTACTAATTTAACTAGCATAATGATACAAATAAGTTTACTAATTTAACTAGCATAATGATACAAACTGACACACGTATGTTCAGTAATTAAACTAGCATAATGATATACGTATGTTCACTAATTAAACTAGCATAATGATATACGTATGTTCACTAATTAAAGTAGCATAATGATATACGTATGTTCACTAATTAAACTAGCAAATTGATACACTAATTTGATTGTTTGGTTTGTTTTGAATTTCGCGCAAAGCAATGACAGATTAGAGGGAAGACAGCTAGTTATCACCACCCACCGCCAACTCTTTTACTAACGAATAGTGAGATTGACCGTCACATTATAACACCCCCACAGCTGAAAGGGCAAACACGTTTGGTGGGACGTGGATTCTAACCTCAGATTGCGAGTCAAACGCTCTAACCACCTGGCCATGCCGAGCTGACTAATTTGAACAGAATCTTGTAAAATAAAATGTGAAATAATGATTTAGGCACGGGCTCTAACATTATTCATATACATAGATTATTTTAGATCATTTTATTAGTTATTGAAAAGGACTTAAAAACTCCATTACTGTTGTATACACATCACCGTTTTAAGAGACATATATGTATTTCTTTGATTTGCTAGCCCAAGCTGGGCTGATGAGAATCCAATAGGCGAAACTGTAGTCCACAGCAGATAGTACGGTCTATCAAAGAAAACATTAGGCCTCTGCGTCACAGATTCTCCTTTCAATTTTACCTTTGATGAAACTAAAAGGAAATATGTAACATATATGTGTAATTTTGTAAAAGTATGTTTACTGATTCGACTAACATAATGGTACAAATATGTTCACTAAATCGACTGTTAGAAACCTTTGGAGAGTTTGATCAAAATATTTTAGTCTTCCAAGAAATATTTTTTATAACTTTTGACAGATAGATTGACAACACACTGGGCCTTGCTCTAACATTGAAAATAACTTAATTATTGTTCTTAATAATCCCATAATATTCGTACAGTTCTCAAATATTCACATTACGGTTCCAATAGCATTATTGAAATCCTGTGTTTTACTCAAAACTTTTTTTAGTAAAGCATTGATTGAAAAGATTATCTAAAGAAATCCATGGTGGTGTTATGGATAAGTGAGTGTCCTTATAACCGATTTCTTCCATTAAATCATGATGAAGCTGTGAATAAGGGAGTCTTTGTTATTGATTTCATCCATTAAATCAGCATAGAACTGTGAATAAGGTGTCCTTGTTAGACATTTCATTCATTAAGTTAGAATAGAACTGTGAATAAGGTGTCCTTGTTAGACATTTCAGTCATTAAGTTAGAATAGAACTGTTTATAAGGCGTCCTTGTTATTAATTTCATCCATTAAGTCAGCATAGCCTTATTCACAGTTCTATGCTGATTTAATGGATGAAATTAATAACAAGGACGCCTTATTCACAGTTCTATGCTGATTTAATGGATGAATTAATAACAAGGACACCTTATTCACAGTTTGTCCTTGTTATTAATGTCATCAATTAAATCAGCATAGAACTGTGAATAAGGCGTCCTTCTTATTAATGTCATCCATTAAATCAGCATAGAACTGTGAATAAAGGAGTCCTTGTTATTAATTTTACCCAGCTTTGTTTTTTTTTATTTATTTGTAATTAAGCACAAAGCTACACAATGGACTATCTGTATTGAAATCCGGATTTTAGCGTTGTAAGTCCGCAGACATACCGCTGTACCACAGGGGGCTTTACCCAGCTTAATGGAATAGATAGTAGAATTTTAAAGCGTTTACATTTGTGGGAAAAATGTTAATAATCTTTGTTGCTGGGGAAATCAAACTTTGGTTACTTTTACAATGAAATGGTTTGGTTACATAATGTATATTGAGCTATATTTCCAAACAAACTACACATCGCGGCTGTTTTGAAACCATGTCAGCCATATTTTATTTTACTTACAGTAGTTCTAAAGTTTAATGTATAGTTATGAATCTTGACTTACTATAGTTTCTTCATCTCTTAATTTGATGCTTTCTTTCTTCTTCTGCAATCATAATAACAGTGTTGTCACTTATTTTATACAACGGTTTCATATCTCTCCACTTTTCATATATTATTTACTTGCTGTCATTCTTAAAACACGTCTCAATAGACGTAACGTTGTTAATCAGGATCGTTTGGAGTTTCCAGTTCTTCTTACAGTAATTGTAGAGGATTATCGTTCATGATACACCAGTAATATCTTTAAATTCTATTTTTGAGCGAAATTATAGGAATAAACATTATTGAGTTTCAATGAAGGATTCTGCATGATGCATAAAGTCATATAATATTTCTTTATTATTTTTAATATTTTGCTATATTTCAGTATCGCCGTTATTTTAGGTATTTAAATATTGTAATCGATGGTTTCCTGAACATATTATAGGGAAATACTTAATATAATCATGTTGTTGTATATATTTCTATAACCACAATTTTGAAATATATCATTTTTCTAGGATCTAGATTTTTCTTGTAAACATAACTTGTTTTGTTTTTTTACCCTTTAATTGTTTGTGAAAAAAAATGCTAGAAATGTTATTGGTCAAATAGCTGGATCTATTTACAATTAACATTTTATCAACGAAACATTTTCGTGTTCTAATATACAATGAAATGACATTTTGTTATATGTTTTCCATAATAAAAACGCAAACAAAAACATATTTATAGCTCTGCAGAAGCTTATATAAAATGGATCATTATTTTACAAATTTGTTTTGGAAAATATTATTTGCAGAAAGATTATTTCCTGGGATTTCAACTAAGTAACAAATGATAAAAAAAAACCCGACTAAGTTTGCAGCAAGAGCCTTTACGTGTATTTTTTGTATTTAATGCAGAAGAAACAGCGCTGTAAGGATTTTAAGTCTCCTAATCATCAACTGCTCTAGGATGATTTTTCAACTAATTATTTACACAATTAGATTGGGATACTTGTACCGAAAGTATAGTTTTTTACGTGAAATATATCAAATCAGGGTGAACATTATATAACAATTATTTTTGCTATCATAGCTAAAGTTATAAAACATATCACAGGTCTAATAATAATATTGTCTAGTGCATGACATATATTCCTTCCAGTAATTGGTCCTTTGTTTTTAAGTGAGTCGATTAATAAACAAATCTGGATAATCACTGTAATCAATCAGAAAAACTAGATACATTTCAATTTATAATATTTATATACTTTTGTGAGGACAGGTATCTATAAAGGCACTTTGAACAAAGCGTTTTACCATGTACTATTTACTTCCAGTGTGAAATATGAATGTGCGTTTTACCATGTACTATTTACTTCCAGTGTGAAATATGAATGTGCGTTTTACCATGTACTATTTACTTCCAGTGTGAAATATGAATGTGCGTTTTACCATGTACTATTTACTTGCAGTGTGAATTATGAATGTGCGTTTTACCATGTACTATTTACTTCCAGTGTGAAATATGAATGTGCGTTTTACCATGTACTACTTACTTCCAGTGTGAAATATGAATGTGCGTTTTACCATGTACTATTTACTTGCAGTGTGAAATATGAATGTGCGTTTTACCATGTACTATTTACTTCCAGTGTGAAATATGAATGTGCGTTAATTCTTACGAACCGTAAATTTCCTTTTTATTAGTCACATAGTAACACTGTGTATAGGCTACATCTTTAAATTAGTCTTACAAATACAGTCTTGTTTTTATCTTCAGAATTACATAAACACTTTTTAAAGCCTTTAAAGTTTGAGTGCTAATTCAAAAGAACAACCTTAGTCCTGTGATACAAGTATTGATGGAAAATGATTAAACTTCTTTGGTGTTGAGGGAAGTGCACTCTATTCATTAAGAGGTGTTTGTCAGTTAAAAGGAAGTTCCGCTTAAATCATGTGACGTCTACTTCATTCCTCCCGAATATCATGTAAATTTCTATAAAAAAACAATTCAAGCTGACCTGAAGACAAAGGCAGAATTCTTTCAAAACGTTGTCCGTTTTACCTACACTGCTTTTGTAGATTAGCACTTCAAGACTTTTCTCTACAATGACACTTTGAAATATGCAGAAACTATATATACATAGAAAACGAATAGCTTAATACTTGGCATTCAGAGCGGCAAACTTTACTAATGTAACAGTCAATGCAGACAGTTCAAATTAAGTATCTCTTATAAAAAAAATCCCAGAGGATTTACAAATAATTTCTTGTTAATTTTTAAACAATTTATCATTATAAAAGTTCTATACTGGCACTTATTATTTATTGTACTGTACAGATTAACATTATACTAATTAGCACCAATTAATATTGCATATGAACATCTACTGACGTTACAGTTAACTTGCTACAATCACATTTGTTCTCTTTCAGTATACGAGATTCAAATAATTAAATTCTGAAGTTTATCTATTCGTTTTATGTTTTTCACGGATAGACTACTATAGCCTTGCATTTCGGATGCATTCAACATTTAACTTAATAAATCATCGTTCATTACGTGTAACATTTTCTTCTCGTGCATGTCTCGTTTCCAACTTTCAACGCAGAAGAAATTTTCAGCTAATTTTCACCCATAAACGATGGAATAAACAGGACTGAAATGTCACTGTAATTATATTACTGGATTTAACGACTATCAAAAGTTAGCGTTGAATAAAGAAAATTTCCTAACATAGCTTTCTTTTTACTCGTTATGCTTTTCGAATTAATAAATGTAATCAAAATGGATGTTTCATACGTATTAGAATATACACATAGTTATTAGTCATCTTGAACAACATTTAGTTACTCATGATACAATAACTGCTCCGAATATACTTTCTAGGAAACATAGAAGTCAGTGACTTCTGACAATTTTGTTTGTAATTAAGCACAAGGCTACACAATAGGTTATCTGTGCTCTGCTTACCAGGGGTATTGAAACCTGGTTTCTAGCGTTGTCAGTCCGCTATGCAACTGGGGAAGGGGGGCAAACTGATGACAGACAGACGATGTATCTGAAATGCTATTTTTACAACATCTGATTTTGAATTCACAAATTAGGATGAATAGAGGAAAAAATCCACAGTTTACTTGATTTTCATCACACATTTCAGAAAGATGTTGTTGACAACAAAAACTTGTATCATTTGGATAGCATTTTTTATAAGTGCCTACAATTAAAAAGCAAGAAAAAAAAACAACCAATCCTGTGTCAAAACTTAAAAATAATGAGTTTAATAAAGAATACACACTATCTTTAAGAGTTAACTAAACACCCCATCTGTTTAGGTTTAAATAAGGAAGTGTGACATTCGAAGTTAAACAAAACTTACTTTATAATCTTGTAATTTGAAAGTAGCAGTCGTTACCAATACAAAAATATACTATGTCCGTACTTTGTTGTTCGTTTAGAAAGGGCACCTGTATAAGCTGCTTAACATTGCTCCTATTATAGCAATTCATGAAGATTAATGAATTTTGAATTAGTAAGTAAATTTGTGTATATACTTTTTATATTATTACTTCATTTGTTCAAATTCACCAAAATAAGGATAAATGGTTTGTTTGCTCTAGGCCTTGTGGTCAGGGTGTTCGAATCCTCGTCACACCAAACATGTTCGTCCTTTCAGCCTTGGGGGCATTATATTCGTTGATAAAAGAGTATCCCAAGAGTTGGCGGTGGATGGTGATGACTAGCTGCCTTCTCTCTAGTCTTACACTGCTAAATTAGGGACGGCTAGCGCAGATAGCCCTCGTGTAGCTTTGCGCGAAATCCATAACAAACAAATCAAAGAAGGTGATGTGATAAAAGTTTAAAAAAGTGAACATTTACTGAAACCACACGAAACTACTAATAATAATGTAAAACAAAAACTTCGAGATTCTAAACTGTAATTTAAGTTATTAAATAAACATTTATGATAATGGGATGATTTTGATACACATAAGAGAGACATTGTGTTTTCTCAAGTGGCATGCGCTGTCATTCCAGTTATCCAAAACTCAAACAGATGATGCATCTCACTTAGTTTCTGTATGCACTACATATTTTGATCATAAGTTATATGGATCTGACATCACTATTCCAGTTGAATAAGGGAAGAAACTTCAGGCCTTATATTTCATTTCATGAGCAACATAATTAATAACCACTTCCAACAAATTAACTTCTGATTCATTATTTCCTCCAAACTTATATAATATCAAAACGGAAATTGAGAAATAGGAGTTTCCAGAGTTACGTATACACGCTAATACTGTATATACACACTAATACTGTATACACGCTAATACTGAGTTTTAAATTACTACTCAAATTACTACAACCTAAAATGTTTCTGGGAAACATACTCATATAAAATATTTCTGGTAATTAAAATGCTTCATAAAAACTAAGACAAAAGCCGTATAGTTAACGTATTAAATTTAGAAAAGTGGTTACATAGCAGTCATCACGTGCGTTATAAATGTAGCTCCGTCGAGTCTACATGTAAATGATCTAAGTAATTTACACGAAGTCCAGTTTATGTTCTAATTCTTTCATTGCTGAGCCAGTATTTATATATTTTTTTTTACTTGCTCTCTAGCGTTGCCAGTCTAACGGGAGATATGTATGTTACTTTCAAATGAAAAATTTTAAAAATATCACTTTGTAATGTTAGAGACGTTGTTTGAAGTTAAGCACATAGCTACACAATAGGCTATCCGTACTCTGCCCACCACGGGTATCGAAACCCGGTTTCTAGAGTTGTAATCCCAGCAGAGACACAGCTGTACCACTGGGGAGGCATGTTGGAGACGACTGTCGAGTTTCTGTTAAAATAGCTTACGATTTTCTGCTCATCATTTCTCTGTAATTTGGAAGTTTTTTTGTATGTAATCGCTCCGAACCAACAATCTGACAGCTGATTTAATCTCGTATTTGAAAAAAGACTTAATATAATTCCCACTTGTCTTGAATTATAAAATGTGTATTATAGTTTTGACCACACCCTTTTACATCTGCTTAATCCCATTACTTTCTATAAAAACGTCATAAAATTTACGTCAGCTTAATCCCATTACTTTCCATAAAAACGTCATAAAATTTACGTCTGCTTAATCCCATTACTTTCCATAAAAAACGTCATAAAATTTACGTCTGCTTAATCCCATTACTTTCCATAAAAACGTCATAAAATTTACGTCTGCTTAATCCCATTACTTTCCATAAAAACGTCACAAAATTTACGTCTGCTTAATCCCATTACTTTCCATAAAAACGTCATAAAATTTACGTCAGTTTAATACCATTACTTTCCATAAAAAACGTCATAAAACTTACGTCTGCTTAATCCCATTACTTTCCATAAAAATCGTCATAAAACTTACATTGGCTTAATCCCATTATTCTCCATGAAAGACTTCATGTGACCTCTCCAGTGTTAAACCCCCCTTTTTTTTATTGAGTTTCAGCAATCATTTTATATATAACACCATTTGATCATATAGATGAGCTATAAAATACGTATTATTTATTGTTCTTACAAGATGGCATGGCTTGGTGGTTAAGGCCCGCGACTCGCAATCTACGGGTCTCGCTCGGGTTTAACTCTCTCTCACTGAACATGCTCGCTCTTTCAGGCAAGTTGACGTTATAATGTGACGCTCAATCTCACTATTTGTTGGTAAACGAGTAGTCCAAGAGTTGGCGGTGGGTGGTGTTGATTTGCTGCCTTTCCTCTAGTCTATAACTGCTAACTGCTTTACGCGAAATTCAAAACAAGCCAAATTTTACTAGAGCACAATTTCTGTCAGCGAGATGAATATTCGCAGAAAATATTCGAAATCGTAAAACGGCATTTATTGGTTAAGTGCCTTAAAATGTATTTTCACTCTAAAAATTTGAATTTTGAAACATTTAGATTTGACTCCATATTTCCTACCATCGTTTTCATTATTTATTTTTTTACATGGACATATGAGAAGGAAGATTTGATAGTCAATAGCTGTGTAGCAAAAGTGTAAATATCAAATATCGTTTTTTCGAGCAGCTTTTACAAAGACACTTATTATCAGATTCTCCCAAAGAGAACGAAATGAATGGATTATATATGCCACAAGAAAAATCTGTGTCCGTCAATTACTTGTGACTGATTGAGGTAAAAACAGTTCGATGTGCTTATAAAGTGTAAAACAAATATAAGACGGTGTCCAAATTAGGGTTCGACTGTCTCCAATCGTTCAATGCAAAGAATGATAAAAAGCTGTCATAACACAGATGATAAATAATAAAACAAACAGCTTGTTTGTTTGTAGTTAACAACAAAGATACACAATGGGCTACCTATGATGTGGCCACCACGGGTATCGAAACCTAGTTTCTATAGTTATAAGTCCGCAGACTTACCGCTGTGTAACTGGGAGACAAAATATTATATATTTTTTGTATTTTGTAGTTAAGCGCAACGCTACCCAATGTGCTGTCTGTGTCTTACCCACTACGGGTATCGAAACCCGGTTTTTAGCATTAGAAGTCTTCTGCATGACCGCTGTGCCATTGGGAGGAAAAAAACAGTTTATTAAAAACTCGACTAGAATATTGCTCAGAAATTTAACTATAGATAATGAATGACTAAGAGCGTGTGATTTGATCCGATTAGTCACGTTTCATTTTTATTATTCACAATATGATACTAATAAAAACACATAGGGTACACACACAAATTGTTCTAGCACTATAAACAGCTAGAGGCTATTTAGCAATGTAAGAAAGGTTCTCAGAGAAGCACTTGGGTTCTTGTTATCCATTTGAAGGCTTAATGCCATGATGAGTGAACCTGAATGTTTTTGCTGATCATACCCTCACCCCTCAATTCTGCATTTCCATCCTATTGAGCATCCTAGGGATGAGCTTGAACGTCGCATATGCTATCTGATCTTATGCAAAGATCATGTTCTTTGAAGAATGAGCTACAATCAAACAGTACACCTCCCAGCATGTTGTGGAGTTTACGTCACTTCCTGTCTAAGCCAATACAATGATAAAGTGGCCAAGTAGTGTACTTATTCATCACACATTTCTCTATTTTCTTCAGAGTACAGAAATTTGTTCTTAGACAATTTGAATTTTTTTACCATTTTTGCATTTCTGACAACATTTTTGTGGGGTATGGGAATAGCTACTCAAGGGATATCTATGTTACCCCATCGCTAATTTTGAACTGATAGATTAGAGAGAATGTAGCTAATTAACAGCACCATCGCCAAGTCTTGGGCTACTCCTGTATGGCCGAATAATGAGATTCGATAGTCACCCTTATAAAGCACCCACGTTATCAAAGTGCAGAGTGCGGTATTATATAATTATTTGCGGTAACGGGACACGAACATTGAACCTGCGTATATTCACTGTCCGACACACTAACCACTGGGACGGCTCTTCTGAAAACAGCACGGGTGCAAGTGTACTTCTAATATAACGCTCGCACAATCTCACATTGGATATTTTCAACGTTTCTCTTTGACGCAACGAAACTAACAATTATGCTACATGACGCTAGTTTAAATGTCTTTCTTTGAGAACACAAAACTTACAACAATGGTATATCTATCTCATTCAAGTCATTTCTTTGATACACAAATTACAACAATCCTATATGATATTATTACTTAGTGAAAAAAATAATTTATACAATACAAATGTTTTCTTTCGCCCCCCCCACAAAAAACAACAACAACAAACTTACAACAATGCTGCTTGAGGCTAGTTTAAGTAATACTATACATGAAGCTAGTTTAAGCTAGTTTGCACTCAAAGCAAACAAATATCTTTTTTATAACAAAAACTTATAAAAATCTTATATGGTCACTTTAGAACTTCTTTTTTACAACATACAACTTACAACAATCCTACATGGTCTATTTTTTTACAATATACAACTTACAACAACTTACATTTATCTAGCATCAGTCACTTGTTTTACAACACCTAATTTAAACAACTCCGTCATTTAGCTAGCTTAAGTATTGTTATTTCTAAAAATAAACTTACAACAATCCTACATGAAGCTAATTTAAATCTCTTTTGTTACAATACAAAATCTTACAACAATCATCTATGGCGCTTGTTGAAGTATCTTTCTTTGTACCAAAAATCTTACAACAATCATCTATGGAGCTGGTTGAAGTATCTTTCTTTGTACCAAAAAATCTTATGACAATCCTCTATAAAGCTTGTTGAAGTATCTTTTTTTGTACCAAACATCTTACAACAATCCTCTATGGAGCTTGTTGAAGTATCTTTCTTTGTACCAAAAATCTCACAACAATTCTATATAAGGCTAGTTTTAGTTTATTTCATTAATACAATAAACATATGACATTTATGTATGAAACTAGCTAAAATCTGTTTATTTTGTACACAAATTTTCATTCAATCATTTCACCTCTTGAATCTTTTAATAACACACATACTTTATGTTCTTAGTTATAATATGAAGTATTACTGTATAATAAGTAGTTATCTTCTTTTAGCTATTATCGTTTTATATAAATATTTTAAACGTTTTATAACACAATCCACTAACCCTGAATAAAAAAATAATCTATATAAAAATACAAGCATTTTTGTTCGTTTATTTTAGCATGCTTTAGAGAAAG
>NW_013668320.1:41579-43724 GCF_000517525.1 Limulus polyphemus
TTTTGTTCGTTTATTTTAGCATGCTTTAGAGAAAGACGTACTTATATTGAGAGCATATGTTCAATACATATTTTTTATTATAAAAGAAGATTTCAATAAGATAATCAATATCTTGGAAAGAAAAGAAGCAGAAGACTTAAAAGGATCTCTAATTTAATCCTCTTTGGAAGCTAAATGTGAGGTTTTTGTTTTGGAACTGAGGACATCGAGACCTTTTTCAGAGCATATCACGAACAGCAGTGGTGCTAAAAATAAAAAGATTCTGAATAAGACAAACTAATCTTGACAGATTAAGCAAACTTTACTTTGTAATACCTGAGTTTTGTATTGACGCAATAAAAAAATCAAATGAGAATACATGTTTACTTAAATTTCAAGACAGCCTCACAAATTAGTGTAACAAGAGCATATTGCTGACCCTTCTATTCGTACTAAAATTTAAAGTTACGCAGAACGTGTGAAAGCAAACTACGGAGGCTTTAATAGTGATTAAAATATTGTTTTCCCAGCACTAATAACTTGACACTAATGTAACAAGATTGCAAAGCGTAAGCTTCATAGTGCTATTTAGCCAACTTTTATGGTAACGACGTAATCGTTATAAATTTCTAAAAATCACTTACATTAGTGTTTTATGCCTTATAATCAGGCTTTTTCATAAGATAGTAAAAGAGTGTAATAACTGAATTCTCTTTTCACTTCCAGGTCAAAGAAAAATGGCTCTTAAATAACAAACATGTGGAATGCTTGAAATGCATTATAGAAGATTGCTTTTGCCTTAATTGAAATAAATACAATTATATTTGTAGAATAGTATCCATTTTGTGAAACTATAAGTTGTTATAGGCGAACAAGTGTTCCAGCAGGAAAGCCATTTGTTCTCAGTTTTTCAATAAAAACATACCACCCGATTAGTTGTGAGAAGGCGTGTAAAGGTGTGATTTTAATACATAAATATGTCAATGAAAAGGTTCTCCATATATAATGGGCTGGACATGGCTTTGTAAGATTAAGTTGGGCCGCTGATTGAAAGGTCCTACATTGAAGTCTCCTGCACTTTAAGTTATATTGTCTTATATGTATTAATACTAATCCTTTGTTGTGTTATATTTTATTCATGAATGTATCGGCTTTTCATACGTGTTATTACACTATTAAGATTTTCATTACATATATGTATTATATAGCGTTTCCGTTTATAACAACACCTATGTAATGACTGAGTCACAAGTTCTGGGAATGTCTGTAAATATCATAGCCAAAAGTTTGTATTTCTTGTTCTTCTTTCTTCTGCTTCTTTTTTATTACATTATAACTCAAAAACCAAAACAATGGTGTCAACCAAATTTACTGAGTTGAACAAGATTCAAACTAAGTATCCGCTTTTATAAGTATTATTAATAATTAGGAGTAATTAAAAATACATAATTCTAGTGAAGCGATATTATCATTCCCCATTGAAGTTAGCTTTCTTACAGAAGTTTTGTGTTCCTTTAAAAAGGTTAAATACAGGGTGAAACAGGAATTACCAGTTAATAATAGATGAACAATAAATATTACTGTCTGAAATTTATTGTATTTAGAACTTAGTTATAAGTACAGCCTTCCTATGCTTATTGAAACACTGCATTAAAATAATAAACAACAACAAGCAAACAAGTAGAGATAAAACTTTTTTCTTTAAAAAAAGGAAGTAAATGTAGGGATGGCTAATATCAATTCTTCAAAAAGAAGGCAAACAAGATAGTAGGGATGACATTTACATCATCCCTACATAATAGCACAGGAAATAATTAACATAAATCAATATATTTGACTATTAAATCCCAATTGAGTTTAATTTATCCTATTTTTGTATGTTAACATTCTACTACACTGTGTATCTGAGTTATGTAAGAATGATGCAAATGAAAGAATGTCGTGAGAAGATACTACACTGTGTGTCTGTGCTATTATGTAAGAATGATGCAAATGAAAGAATGTCGTGAGAAGATACTACACTGTGTGTCTGTGCTATTATGTAAGAATGATGCAAATGAAAGAATGTCGTGAGAAGATACTACACTGTGTGTCTGTGCTATTATGTAAGAATGATGCAAATGAAAGATGTCGTGAGAAGATACTACACTGTGTGTCTGTGCTATT
>NW_013668320.1:43862-51989 GCF_000517525.1 Limulus polyphemus
CTGTGTGTCTGTGCTATTATGTAAGAATGATGCAAATGAAAGGAATGTCGTGAGAAGATACTACACTGTGTGTCTGTGCTATTATGTAAGAATGATGCAAATGAAAGAATGTCGTGAGAAGATACTACACTGTGTGTCTGTGCTATTATGTAAGAATGATGCAAATGAAAGAATGTCGTGAGAAGATACTACACTGTGTGTCTGTGCTATTATGTAAGAATGATGCAAGAATTCCATGAGAAGAAAAAATTAATAAAAGACAATAAATGGACACGTTTAAATGAAAACTTTTTTGATTGCTTTATCTTTTCCAGTGTTTCGGGCAGACGCTCTTCGTCGTATGCCCGAAACAATACACAAAATACAACTATCAAAAGATTTCATTTAAACGTGTCAACTTATCCCTTATTATCTTATTTGTATTAATACTAACCACTTGTTGTGTTATTATTCAGGAATGTATCGGCTTTTGATATGTGTTATTACACCATTAAATCTTTCACTAAATATATTAGCACGAATAAATACATTATAATAGAACTGTCTTGTTGAATATAAATCAGCATTATACCTGGAGTTTAGATATAATCTTTACAGTTTTCTTATGTTTCAACCTGCTAGAATCTAAGTTTCGATACATACCTATTAATAACAAGTGTAAAACAGACGCCATTTTTGTCTAAAAGATTTATTAAGGCCTCGCTGACACATTCAGATTGTCGTAAAATTGTCATTTATATCTCTTCAATACACACCTATTATTAACAAGTGTAAAACAGACGCCATTTTTGTCTAGAAGATTTATTAAGGCCTCGCTGTCACATTCAGATTGTCGTACAATTGTCATTTATAGCTCTATTCTAAGGAGTTTAAATTACATTGTTTTTACCAACCTCTACAATGTCAATGAAAATGATTCCCATCTACTATGGGTCGGGTTTAGCATTGTGGGAGAGTATCAGGCTGTTGTGTGCGATACGCCTCTGAACACACTATACATTTTCAATCGTGTACGTTATATCAATATTTTAAAGACCTTGTTTCCAGAACACATATAATAGGGATAACACGTAAATAACATTCATAATTTTATTCCCTTTTATTAAAACTTTTAATCTCACAAATGATGATATATATAAAATCGTGTATTGAACACGTGTCTGAGGACAGTAATCTCCTTACATGGTGTTAAGCTATAGTTTGCTTTTGTTGAAACATGACGAAGAACCATGTAATATGAAGCTCTGTAACTTTATGCAGTTAAGACCCGATGTTTATGATTTTTTTCTGTTATGGCTAATGACGGTGAAGAATACCTATAACGCTGAGACGATACAAACTCGTCTTAAAATGTTGCAGAATATGACATTGGGGTGAAGGCTTAGTCGTAATTCTCATTAAAACAGCAGATATCTTATTTATTAGTACATGTTTATATAATGTAGTAAAGAAAGACCTTAGTTTTAAACTTATCGAAAACAACTCCCGTAACAACAAACGTGATCGAATTACGATCGATAACCCCTCACAGTATGTCTATAAAGCATCGTATGTGTTGAATATTGAAAACAATTCAATGTTTACATGCTCTTTCTTGAAGTAAATGGGAGAAAGAACTTACATATAAAAACAATCTTAATATCACACTGAACTATGATCAATATTTTATTTAGTTATAGCATGTTTAACGTTTCCTTGGAGAACACGTTTTTTTCAAAATTCAGGATAGTAACATATTAATATTCTCCAGAAATAATGTGCTTATAAATGTACTGGAATGTTTTTTTTTCATAACAGGCGAGCGTGGCATAGCATTTAGCGTGTTGTACTATAAATCTAAGAAGCTATGGCTTGCAGCCTATTGTCTTAACATTGCGCTCCGCACTTTGGGACTGTGTATGCGTTATAGGAGTGACGTTTTTGAATTTTAGAGAGCTATTTGTGCTAGCCACCCCTAATTTAAAAGTGAAAGGCTAGTGGGAATGTAGCTGGTCAACCATACCCACCGTCAGCTCTTGGACTACTCTTTATCAACGAGTAGTCTATCAGTTCAAAATGAGGGACAGCTGTTGAAGATAGCGTTCGTGTAGCGTTGCGCGAACATCTAAATATATATATATATATATAACAAACGAAACTGTAGTTCAGTAAAAAGTAGCTTTTTAATTAAGCGATTTATATATATCGAGGCACAAGTTTATATTTAATACAAGCATAGTTCGCTTGGAATATATTATTTGAATAACTACAAAGCAGTAAGAAACTTCTAAAGTTGGATTTTAAAATAAAATCATGAAAATAAGCGAAAATGAAAGTGGTATGACTCTATAAATGACGCCTTAAAAGAAAAATATTTAAAACTGGTACCCTGTTCAGTAATGCTATAATTTTCTTTCTAAATATGATTTAATTTTAATTGAAAATTTTGAATTGTTTGTTTTAATTATTTTTATATCAATCACATTACTAGAGATAGAATTTGTTTTAGCACAAAGCTACACAACAGACCACCACGGGGAGTTGAACCCCGGATTTTAGAGTTGCAAGTCCATAACTTAATGAGGGACTAATAATGAAGATATAAGCTTTGAAACCACTACGTAATATAATAATTTACAGAATATATTTAACGTTGTTTTAAATTTGTTTGACTTATTTATGTTACTTTAGGACTAGAAGCGAGAAAGTGAAGATTGCTTATATCTTGTAAGGCTCATTATTTTAATTTTAACGTATTTTCCAATAATTGTTTATCCTAAGTAAAAGAAATAAACTTATTAGCACTAAATATTCTATTTAAAGCAGAGAAATAGGGAATCAAATGTATGAAATAATTTACTGATGTGAAATGAACTGTCCCTTTTCCAATCAAACCCAGGTCCTTGGATTGTGATGTATAAAATAAAACTAGTACCTATTCCCCAAATATGTTCTTACTCTTTTAATATTTGGAAGGTTCATTTGAACTAAAAGAACAGTTATCACGCAGATACTACGCCATTATGTATCCCCTTGGTTTTCAATGGACAAAGTCCAGGGGACTAGTTATCATCGCAGTCATCTGGACAGTAGCCTCAGGAATATCCAGTGTACAGTTGGTCCACGGGCGAGCTGAAGTTTTCTATATACAAGAACAGATGTTCTACGACTGTAACGAAGTTATGGATGAGTTTGATAGCAAGGTAAATACGTTTCTTTTAAAAAGAAAAACTGTAAGAAGAAAGGTTCAGACATGGCTCCAAACGTAGTCACCTACACGATTAAAAGTAAGGAATTTGTTTTAAACATAAGACAGTAAATATGGTTAAAAAATTTACATGTTAGCAAAGAAGATAAGTATGTTCTTCAGATAACTAAAATCAGCAGAATAATAGAAATGGTATTCTGTGATAGATTGTTTAGGCAGAGTATTCATGATGAAACTTTGTAGAATGGACGGCAACTGAAAACGAAAGGAGGAAGACTTTCGAAACGTCGTCCTCTACACTTGTGTTTCTACAACACTCGGTTGCCGTCCTTTCTACAAAGTCTCATCAATAGAAAAGGTATTCTTTTAAATATATCAGTCTATAGAATACATGTTAAGGAATCGTTTCGAAGTACGTAAAGTAATAAACCATAAGGGGTAAATACCCTGGTTTTAAACAAAAGCCTAAATTTGCAGAATGAAATTAAGTTTCATATTTACACCGCAAGTTTTATTTAACCAAATAATGTTGACGATAATCCCTATTAACATGTTCATATTTACACCGCAAGTTTTATTTAACCAAATAATGTTGACGATAATCCCTATTAACATGTTCATATTTACACCGCATGTTTTATTTAACCAAATAATGTTGACGATAATCACTATTAACATGTTAATATTTACACCGCAAGTTTTATTTAACCAAATAATGTTGACCATAATCACTATTAACATGTTATCTTACTTTTCTCTCAACGCCTATATTTTATTTAATGTTTTTAACATATCGTTTTTGACTTCAGTTAGCTATATAAGAAATTAATATAATGCTTTCACTTTCTACTTACACTTGAACTATAGTTTTCTTGAATTAACTTGAAATCGTTAAGATGTAGCTGAGAGCAAAATCTTGTTCGTCTTTATAGACATCTTAAAATAATCCGCTAATATTTTCTGCTACAATAACCTCATTTGAAAGTGATATAACTCCGTCTTGTAAGATCAACAACACCACCAAAACTTACACCTTTTTTAAAGAAGAAAATCACACTATAAACGTGTACTTCAGACAGATAGGTTTTATAAAGTGTAGTGTAGTGGAAGTTAATAGGATTAAATTTGAATAATACCACAAGTGAAAAGTTTAATTTCCAAATGAAAGACAAATATAGGGGGAAATAAATACAAACGTTCCTTATTAAGATTTTTCCACGAAATATGAATAAAACATGTGCAAAAAGGGTGTTTTCACTTTCAAGAGAAATCACCAACACGGATTAATTAAGGATATGGCTTAGCGGTATGACATTCGTTTTGAAAATTGGACATTATCCCTTAAACATAATTTCATCTTATTAAGCCATCTGGAAAAGATAGCTGTTATTTATACGCATGATTTGAAGAAAGTTCTAATAATGTCCGCATTAATTAGGTTCTCGAAGGTTAGGTATAGAATCCGTATACATTAGCTACCTGAAGAGTGATTTTAACTGATAACTTAAAAACGGTTAAGTACGAAGTTGAATTTTGATTGCAATACTTCCTTATGAGTTAACGGCTTTTATAATTGAACTTAACTCTATTTCACGGCAGAAACAGGTTATGTGTTTGACTCATCTACATAAAAGTCAAGGGTTATTTCAAGGTAAAGCCCATATTTAAAATGATTACATTTTTACAAATATTTGCCCCAAGGAAACCAAATTTCAACAGAGACACAGATAGAATCACAAGTTTTATTTAGAATAGTTTATGCATAGCATAGTGTGTTTCAAAACCTGTCACATAAGATGATTATTGCACTCTCTGCCATTCTCGATTAGCATATCAAGGCATATAAAGCCACAGCATGCCTCATCTTTCTTCAGAATGTTCATTGATTCCTATTGTGCACAAATCTTATTCAACTCCCTAGTCCTCGTATTGTTGAAAGAAAGTGAAAAAGAGAAACAAGCATAATCTATTCTTCAGAATGTTCATTTATTTGTTTTGTGCACAGTCATATTTAGATTCCTAGTCTCGTATTGTTGAAAGAAAGTAGACGAAGAGAAATAAAAACAAAGTTACTTTGTGAGAAAAGTGTTTTAGATAAGTATTTATAATATTGAAATACTCAGTAACACTTCCAAATATTTCCTGCCTAAAACGTATGACACTTGATGGAATTTAGCTCCATTAGGAAAAGAAGGGTTTAATGTTCAATCAGTTAAATGTAGGGTTTTCTCTAAAATCACCCTATGAATATAGGAGAAACAAGTTATGTGTCTGAGTAATTATAATAACATGAATCTTAAGTACATATAAAATTTAACTTCATCTGATAACATAAACAGGTTATGTGTTTGAGTCACTCTGATAACAGTAACATAAGTACATATAAAATTTACCTCTGTAGCAGAAGCAGGTTAGGAGTTTGAGCCATCCTGATAACATATGGGCTGTGTGACTAAAATGATAACATGTTGAACATTTGTTAATTTCAGACATACAAATAACAGTTTCAATGCTACAAGTTTTCTTTGAAAGAGAATTAATTTTAAAAGATACTAAGGTTGTTTTAAGAATTGGTCGTGTAAATTGTGTTTTGTTAATGTGTATTTTTTTCAATATTACGTTTAATATTATGTAAAATATTTAAGTATTCTTATAACGATACTTTCTACGTCCTGAAATATGATACCCATAGTCTTCTGTCGTTAGACAATTACGTTTTGACCGTATAGAGATGCTTAGTAACATATGCTGCAAAAGTGTATATAACCAGATTTTGATTACGTATATGTCACTGTAAGGAAGTGAGGTCGACGGAAACATCAAAATAGCTTTATTACATTCGTAATAATTGATTTCGAAACTGTCAATTTAATCACATAGACTTCTTCGAGACACAGAAGTTTACTTTAGCTGCTTCTCTGATTATTCATCCGAAACGGTTGTTATATATGTATTCTCTTCCAGGTGTACACAATCGTCGTATTCGTCGTGACGTTTCTCCTACCACTGCTGGTTCTAACTTACACATATGCTACTATAGGCTTGAAGATGTGGAAACACAGTGTCCCTGGTAACGCTCATGACGTCAGAGATCATCAGCAGCTTCAGTCTAAACATAAGGTAAGGCACGTCTAATCTTCAAATGGTTAACAGTGGACTTTCTGCAGCACTCAAAATTAACGCTGTATTGATAATTAAGATCTTGACAAATAAATAATGAATATTACCTTTTGTAATGTTGACTATTACGTGTTTGACATATAAAGCTGATTATCTTCTCAGAAAGGCTTCTGTTTATTTCGTAGAATTGACAGTTCTCAGCTAGACCAATCGGGAAAGAGATTTTATCTTAGAACTCTACCCAGTTAAATTGTTTATTTCGTTTATCTCCCGTACATATAACTAGAGTATTCGAAAAATCGGTTAATACTGGTAGCTTTTGAAAGAGTGAAATAGGTTAAAACACACGACTTTTAATTTGGACCTAATCTCTCTTTTAAATGGTATGGAAGACAAAATATAATAGTTTAACTTTAATGAATTTTTGTTTTAAAAACAACTGTTGAATATAGTATCTTTTTAAATTACATTTGTAGGACACTTTCTCTTGAAAGTTCTGTTTCATTGCTACAATTCTTTTGACAAAGATTTCTCTTGAAAGTTCTGTTTCATTGTTACAATCCATTCTGACAAAGATTTCTCTTGAAAGTTATGTTTCATTGCTACAATCCATTCTGACAAAGATTTCTCTTGAAATTTAAGAGAAATCTTTGTCAGAATGGATTGTAGCAATGAAACAGGAAAGTTCTGTTTCATTGCTACAATCCATTCTGACAAAGATTTCTCTTGGAAGTTCTGTTTCATTGCTACAATCCATTCTGACAAAGATTTCTCTTCAAGGTTCCGTTTCATTGTTACAATCCATTCTGACAAAGATTATAAAACTAAAACAGACTTATACTTTTTCTAAGAGTCTTATAAGATCTAATACAATTTCATAATTCAATGCTTCCTAATAAAAATCTATGTTTCTATTTAACGTCCCCTACCTCGAGGAACGACAAGAAGTTCCACTAACTCTAGTTACAAATTGTATAATTCTTAAACCGTATTATAAATATTTCTTTTCTAATAATTTTGTTATGTTTACTCCTCAAGCTATTAAAACTACACTTTTAAGATGATTTATAAGCATTTGCTTTCTAATTCTCATGTAATCAATACTATATTTCTAAACTTTTTTTTATTCCTTAGGCTTTTAAAACTTCACTTTTACGCTGTTTAATTAACGTTTTTCTATTCATCCTAAAACTATTAAAATATATTTTTTCGCCGTTTTACAAACAATTCATTTCTAATTATGTTTGAAACCGATTCATTTTTTGAAATAATTCACAGACCTTTGAAACTATATTTTAAAACCACTTTAAAAATAAGTTTAATCCGCAGGCTTACAAAACTATACATTTAAGCCCTTTCATAAATATTTGTTTTTTAATCCTCAGGCTTACAAAACTATACTTTTAAGCCCTTTCATAAATATTTGGTTTTTAATCCTCAGGCTTACAAAACTATACTTTTAAGCCCTTTCATAAATATTTGTTTTTTAATCCTCAGGCCATTAAGATGTTAGCCGTTGTGGTTTTACTTTTTGCTGTTTGCTGGCTTCCAATTCACATCTTCAGCATGTTGATATACTTCAAAGAAGATTTCACCATCGTTCAGAACGAAGAAGAGTATTTTGCATTTGTAGCAGCTTTCTTCTGTTGCCATTGGCTTTCCATGGCTAATAGTTTCGTCAATCCTTTAGTTTACTGCTTCATGAGCGAGAATTTCAGGGTAATATTTTTTTTCTGTTACTTTTTTGCGGAGTCTATGTTGTAACCATATCTATAGCTACATGTATACATATATATATATATATATATATATATATATAT
>NW_013668320.1:52989-54801 GCF_000517525.1 Limulus polyphemus
TATTGACTAACTACATATTAGCTAACTAAGTATTGACAAACTACATATTAGCTAACTAAGTATTGACTAATCAAATATTGACTAACTAGATATTAGCTAACTAAGTATTGACTAAACTACATATTAGCTAACTAAATATTGACTAATCAAATATTGACTAACTAGATATTAGCTAACTAAGTATTGACAAACTACATATTAGCTAACTAAGTAATGACTAACTAGATATAAGCTAACTAAGTATTGACTAATCAAATATTGACTAACTAGATATTAGCTAACTAAGTAATGACTAACTAGATATAAGCTAGCTAAATATTGACTAATCAAATATTGACTAACTAAATATTATCTAACCAAATTTCACGATTTTTGTTGGACATGTTAGGAGTTGAATTTGGTAACATAGAAAAAATCAGGTATATCTTAACTGAATGAAATATTATATGAAAATGTAACCAGACACCATATAAATTGAAGGTTGAAATAATTTAGGCTAAATGTTTCACAACTAAATGAGTGTTCTATTTTTATATTAGTAATTACTGCTTAAAAACGGAAACTATAATTTTTCTTCCCCCAGTGTTGATAGTGTGCTATGATTTATAAATTATTCGTGGAATATGATAAAAGTTGGAGCACAATGTACTTTATTACATGTTTATTCATTCCTTGAATAATAAGCATTCACTCGTTATTACTTTATTATACATTAGAAGATAATCCAAAAAAATCTATAAGCTATATCAAATTATCGTCTTTATTCTCTATATAAATAAACAGCTTACAGATTAATATAAACTGGTGTTCCCGAATTTTGGTATATCAATGTCAACTTGTCTCAACTTGCCGTTTGCTACCCAACTTCAGCTCGTCTGAATATCGACAATGTTCACTTGTAAGAGCGAAACATGTTCCACTGAAATAAAACGTATCATGCAATGTTTGGAGAATTCTCGAGCTTCTTTTATACAAACCTACAACCATCTAGTGAAAGAGCTCACTTATTCTTCTCCACAAAAGGGAAATGCTAATTTATAGATGAGTGATTTTTGTATTCCTAGGCATCTCATCCATATAATGAAAGAAAATATATTATTCTTATAGTACGTTTGAATGCGCATCTAATTTTAATCTGTGGGTAAATTGTGCTCAAGATTAAAATTAATTTATTTCTTATACATACTATAAGTGTTTCCTAAATATTACAATGATATTATTACTGTATTCTTCTGAATCATGCAGCGTAGAATAACTACAAGATTGATAGGAACTTTGAACAAATTGATTTTAAATGACTTAAGAACAAAGAGATATCTTTATCAGTATGTTTGTTACATTTATTACTCCCAACGTTTATTAAAAAAACAATAAGTTATGATTGATAATTGAAAATACTGACCTTATAGTCTAATTTTATCTATTTTTAACTGCAGAAAATATATTTGTAATTTTGTTACTCTTGTAACTGTTGAGTCTTTATTTAATTTCTTGATAATGTTTGAAATATTATGAACATTATCTTTTTAATTTAAAATTAATATCTCATTTTCGCTACCTGTTTTGTAAAGGTAGCAATTGTTCAAACATGTTATCAAATTTCAAAACAATAAAGACAAGTATGCATCAAACTGCGAAGAGATAAGAATAAGTCCTAAAGATAATTTATATACTAAATCATTAACTTTATAAGAAAATAAACTGGATATTAGATCATCATGTTTGTTTATTAACTAGTTTTCATGTTGTATAGTTTGTTTGTTTTGAATTTCGCGCCAAGCTACATGAGGGCTATCTGCGCTAGCCGTCCCT
>NW_013668320.1:55153-62152 GCF_000517525.1 Limulus polyphemus
TCTTTTACCAACGAATAGTGGGATTGACCGTCACATTATAACAGTGGCACAGCGGTATGTCTGCGGACTTACAACGCTAGAATCCGGCTTTCGATACCCCTGATGAGCAGAACACAGATAGCCCACTGTGTAGCTTTATGCTTAATTACAAACAACAACAACAAATAATTGAAAATGTTATACGCGTACTGTTGATTCTTCTAGGGTCAAATCCCAGACAAGAATGAAGTAAATATTAAAAGTAAGCATTGACATAAGAAGATCTATAAATGAACAGTTTACATCTTGAGGTGAAATGACGTTATAGAATTTCGGTAATTTAAAGATAGACTTTTATGAACTCTGAACTAATCCTCATTCTTCATCTCAACTAACCGCTACATATTTTTAATTAGTGATAGTGTAGTTACAAGTTCTTAAAATACTTTGTGCAATGCTTAATGGACCCTCAAATTTCTCAGGAATACTTTGTTTTATACGGAGGAATATTTCGGCTCGTATAAAAGAACAAGTGGTATTCTCAGGTGCACTGACTATCTACAGGAAAGTATAATACCCGTAGGTAAAACGAGTGTTAAACTGAATTTCTGACTCTGAATAAGTTGAATAAGAAGAGCAAACGTTGTATCCATGTTACGTTTCCAGGTATTATTAAACCCAGTGCACAGGTTGGCGTCGATACAGAAAATACATGGTGTATTAATCATATACAGCTGGCGTTACTTTGACCTTTACCGTGAGCTAATGTAAGTAGAATTAGGGGGGGGGGGTGACTTTTGTAACAAACATCATCAGGTAATTCACGGCCCTTGACGAGTTCTCTATTGTTAAAACCTATGTGCGTGACCGAAAGCACGTATGTGGAACACTTTTGAAAATTTTAAGTGAACATTAAATATTCAACTGTCTTTAATGAGAAAGACACTAAGCACGAGTTACATTTCACGTACAGGAAAAGACACTCCAGAGTAACTTGAGAATTCATCAAGCATTGCACGACACATGTTAACGAAGTGTAACATCGCTATCAGTAATGGAAAGTTTGTGATAATTAATAGAAATGACAATGAATAGCAATTAAAAATTAAAAGTTGGACATTAAACAACCGAATGTCGGCGACACAATTCTCAAGCTGTAAGTTATTTATTTATATTTTCTCAGTGATTAATACTTGATTTAAATTGTATTCCCAATAGGCAAAACACGTAGGATAAACAGTAATAACAAATCACATTAAAAATAACACCGGCTAAAACCCTGACATTATCGATAGGTGGGCATATTATACTGTCAATAGATGGCGACTCTTCAAGGAATAAGCCCAAATTTCGCACTGTGATTTTATCCTTACTGAATGCTTTTCCAGTAAATTGGCCCTGCATGGCCAGGTGGTTAAGGCACTCGACTCGCAATCTGAGGGTCGCGGGTTCGAATCCCTGTCACACCAAACATGCTCGCCCTTTCAGCCGTGGGGACGTTCTAATGTAACGGTCAATCCCACTATTCGTTGGTAAAAGAGTAGCCCAAGAGTTGGCGGTGGGTGGTGATGACTAGCTGCCTTCCCTCTAGTCGTACACTGTTAAATTAGGAACGGCTAGCGCAGATAGCTTCGTGTAGCTTTGCGCGAAATTCAAAAACAAACAAACCAGTAAATAATAGTCTCTACAAAACTGGCCATTGTTTTCCAGATGTTACATACTTAAAAAAAATTACGATTTAGTGAACCTAGGCTAATGTTTTCAGGAGTTATCAATAGACAATCTACAGAGAGGTCACAGTAGTTTCTAAATGCCTATATCTCTGTCATGAGCATTGCTTCATTTTAGTAAAATTAGAGAACAAACCCGTTCCCTACTGGTATCGGTATTAGACTGTAGTCCGATATATACTTTTATATAACAAATACCTGGAAACAATTCCACTTAATTAATAATATCTGGTCTGTTATTGGAACACGCGGAATCGATTTACTACGTTTTATAAAATGTATTTCTATATTTGTACACGTCGTATTGCCTGTTCATACATCTGTAGTGTCTTTGTGTCTCTTAGCTGAAGCACAGTCCTAATTTTTATTCCTGGCAAAATGAGCAGCAACATAAATATATGCTAAGTTCGGATCACCCGTACGTAGAACAGCTTGTCATTTTAGCTAAATCTTATATGTTGTCTAGCGATCAATAGAATACTGGATTAACTTCTGTCAATTTAGCTGTTTCGGTGCCTTTTTGTTGCTTGTGAATAATTCTCATTCTTGGAATTCCTATGGTGTATTTTCAGATATAACTTGGAATTTATATGATGTATTTTCAGATATAACTTGGAATTTATATGATGTATTTTCAGATATAACTTGAAATTTATATACCAACTTTCTGGACATGTTTACATCATTCGTGTAGAGTGACGCCCCTAATATATATTTGATATTTAATCTTGTTTCTTCTGTTTGCTCCCCAGGTGGGTCAACAGTACACTTCTGGGCTTACAATGCTAAAATCTGAGGTTCGATACCCAGCAATGAATAGGCTTCAGATAGACCATTTTGTAGGTTTGCGCTAAAACATTTCTAATGCTATATAACTACTTTATATCCATGCTCTTTCTTCTAATTGCCACAGTACTGTTTTATACGTTTATCTTCTGTTGCTGCTGTATGGCATTATTTGATATCGGTTCTCCCTCTTTCTGTTCTATAATACTAACTTGCATTCAAACCTTCAATGTCAGATCTAGAATGTAGCTTTATATCCAGGTCTGCTGATTTGATTTGCATTATCAATTTTTATCTGGAGCTTCTCGATCTGATATAGTTATACTTTATATTGGCTTCTTCTTCTCTATCCGATTTAAAGTGTTACTTTAAATATCTTCGCCTCCTTCGTCTGTATTATCTCATTTTTGATTTTTCATATTTTAGAGCTCATTCCAAGAAATAAATCTATTTCGTAATAACACACAAAATAATACAAACCACTTTTTTCTATAAAATATTTATTTCGGACGATTCAAAGAGGCAGATTTTTTTTTTTAACTAGCTGAGAGGAAAGACTGACTTCAGGTCCTGATTGTGGTTTACTTGCATGAATATGTTAAATAAAAGTATTCAAAATAACTATTCTAAAGGCAAAGTCTGTTAATTAACACGTTCTAAGATATTCCGATCATTCACACACTGTTATTCCAAATTCATCTCAGGATTTGATGAAAAGAGTGAATTAGAGATTCGTAGGATTTTTTTAGAAGTAAGATACTGGAATTAAAACTAAGAAAAAATGAAATGCATAAATATATTGCCATAATCTACTATAGATTTATATTTACTCATAATGAAAATTTAAACGCAAGTTATTTAGTTACAAACAACACTTTTAACTCTACAGCATATTGTTCCTTACAAAGAACCTGCTAAACCCAAGCAAGATTGTACAAAATAATCAGGAACTTATTACAGCGAAGCTTGTTCACAGTTAAGCAAGATCATAAAAACCATCTGGAGCTTCTTACAGCTACGTAAGAGCATTCAAAACAATAGGAAAAATTTTAAGCTAAACAAAATTGTAGAAAACTGTTAAGAATTTACTAGAACTAAGCAAGATTTAGAACTTCTTACAGTTAAGCAAGATTGTGTCAGGAACTTCTCACAGCTAAGCAAGGCTGTAAAAAACGATTAGGAACTTCTCACAGCTAAGCAAGGCTGTACAAAACGATCAGGAACTTCGTACAGCTAAGCAAGGCTGTACAAAACGATCAGGAAATTCTCACAGCTAAGCAAGGCTGTACCAAACGATCAGGAACTTCTCACAGCTAAGAAAGGCTGTACAAAATGACCAGGAACTTCTCACAGCTAAGCAAGGCTGTACCAAACGATCAGGAACTTCTCACAGCTAAGCAAGGCTGTACAAAACGATCAGGAACTTCTCACAGCTAAGCAAGGCTGTACCAAACGGTCAGGAACTTCTCACAGCTAAGCAAGGCTGTACAAAACGATCAGGAACTTCTCACAGCTAAGCAAGGCTGTACAAAACGATCAGCCACATCTTGCCGCCAGAAAGATTGTACAAAATGATCACAAAGATGTTACTCCTTATTTATTAAATCTTATAGTTTTCTACTTTCCAAAGTAATTTCCGTTTTTTTTGTCAAAGAAATGTTGTTTTTCTCAAATAAAAACAAAATGCAATTTAACTCCAGAACAGTTTTCTTTTTCTTTTGGGTATTGTGCCAGAAGAAGGTTTCTATTAACTGCACAGTATATTTTCTTTCCAATGCTGGGCCAGCAAAGATTTTCATAAACTGAATATTGTCATGTTCTTTCTCTTTCTCTTCTTTCGTTTAGAATAAAGGTCTTAATATTATGTAAATAGGTTTATATTCGTAAACTGGTAAAAACTAAAAGAAAAAAAAACTCGTAAAAATAAAGTGATAGATAGAATTTAGATTGTTAAGAATCAAAATATTGGTTAACAAAAACAAACAAATATTGACCTGCCATTCGACGCTCGTCTCTTTCATATATTACATGAAAAAAAGAGCTAAAGCCAGTCACTTTTGTAGGTTAGTAGACGAACTTATTTTATTCGCGTAAAATTAAATCGAAAGTAAAAGCTAGACACATTTGCTAATCATTTACAGAAGTCCAATTCTTTGTGGTAAAGATTAGCATAAAAGTAAAAACTAACTGATTTTCCATAATTATCAAATAACAATATTAGATAAAATGTCTATACAAAAATATTCATTGTAGTGGTATTCCAGGAAAACCTTGTTCTCAGTAATACACATCAACTAAAATATAGAAACCTTAGTAAATCACTGAAGGAAAGTCAGTTCTTAAGAGTTAAAGATTTTATTAAAATACAATTGTTTGTTTGTTTGTTTTGTAATTAAGCACAAAGCTACACAATGGGCTATCTTTGCACTGCTCACCACGGGTATCGAAACCTGAATTCTACCGTTGTAAGTCCGCAGACATACTGAAAGACTGAGAAGTATATTCACAAAACAAACTTGTTTTATCTTAAAGTGTATCATAAGTATCATGTACAAAATGTTTTCAAATATAGGTTCATCCAACATGTATCTGCATGTCTGTGTAAGTCAATGTCAATGTCTTACAAAGAAAACACGTACTAATGTGTATTTGTTATCACAGGCGGACTTGAAACAGCTGCGGTTTTTCTGCTATTCTCGGAGAACAAAAAAAGCGACAAGGTTAAATTTTCCGTTGACTTGCAGCCGTCACTCCAGTTCTTTCCGTACCACAACTGACGTCATTGCGTCAACTAACCAATGTAAGACAAATGACCCACCTCCACAAATTGGAATGAAATCATTCTCCAACCCTTTGCTCCCAAAATAGCCACCGTACCTAGAAAACGATATCATATTCACACCAAGATATACGTCAGTGTTATATAATCGTGTTTCTTTTGGTTGTGTTAAGGATAGTATATTTGAATGTATTCGTTGTATAAACAGTATAAAATTATTATATAAGCCCTTTGTGGTAAATATACTGTATTTGAATATATTATCTTCATTATCTCGTACGATATTATTTGCTTTGTATTTCTTTGTTGTTGTAAAAAGATTGGGTTATTACAACAACCTTTTTTTAAAATATATATAGTGTTTTATACTTCGGTTATTTATCTAATTACTTAAGTCGTCTGTATCTCCATTATCTTCTTCACCCTTTGAAAACCTCCAATTTAAGAGATTGACTGAGATGTAACATATTAATTGACTTAAAAAGTAATATTTCTTTGTGAATGTACAATTATTTCTATGTTTCAGATTTGTTTTCAAAAATATTCATTTATGAGTCAGATACTTTCAGGTATTCTATTGTAAAAACTCCATTTCTATAGGATAGAATATATCGTATAATGCTTGGTGTATCACAATAGCATTTGAAGTTATGTGTTAATGGGTTTTAACATTAAATCTCAAGAGCACTACAATGTACAATAAAATGCTTAATGTCAACTACATTTTCCGTGTGTTATTTTTGGTATCAGTGTATGATTGTCGTATAGTAAACCATGTTTTTGATTCCAAAAATAAAATAGGAATATTAAATACAAAGGAAGATCAAATTTTACAAATTTGAGAGATAGAGCAATTTTTAAACAGTTTTGTAAGAGCTTTGGTTGCTAAAGTAATCACCTTACAAACTACACAACTATTTCTATGGGCGTTAACATGAGAATATACATATTTCCACTGTTATACCTTGAATGCGTATTGCGTTGAAAAAACAAAACACGTTAAGTACGTAAGTAGGAAAATGTGAAGAAAACGTTCCGTGTTGATGCACTGTATTTCAAAATAATTACAATTTTAGGGTTCGAAAATACGTAAACAAAAAAGTTTTATTTGCTTGTTCTCAAGCCTAAAGCTACACAATGAGGCATCTGTGCTGTGCCCACTATGGGTATCAAATGAACGTTACAATTCCTTGATTTTTAACAAAAATATAAATTAATAATATACAATTCAAATGTCAAAGATAGCAGATTATTCATTCTTATGAGATTTAATGAAATACGATAGGCGATTGTTTTTTCATACAGATATAATAACTGTAACATAAAAACATCGATCATTTTTCTAATTATAATGTTCATGCTTTATTAAATATACATAGCTAAGCACGATTGTATACTGAAAGTATTAAAAACTGGAAAAATAAATTTTAAGTGATAGTAAAGAAATATTTCGATAAAGTTTCGAAAACGGAGCTGTTTTTGTCGTATTTTATTAATCACTGATTATTCGTTTGAGTGTTTGATATATTTGATGTCATTGAGGTATTTCTTTGATGAGTCGTTTATTGAGGCTGTTGTTATTAAACTCCTTAATATAAATGTGACATGCGTTGAGGAAAATAATTATAGTTCCTGATTAAATTGATGGTGTGTAAGTCTTTATTCTTAATAAGGTGTAACACATAGAGTTTGAGTACGTTATATTAAAACGATTTTGGAGCTTCA
>NW_013668320.1:62608-76725 GCF_000517525.1 Limulus polyphemus
TGTATGAAAAATACGATAGGCTATTGTGTTATTATATCTGTATGAAAAATACGATAGGCTATTGTGTTATTATATCTGTATGAAAAATACGATAGGCTACTGTGTTATTATATCTGTATGAAAAATACGATAGGCTACTGTGTTATTATATCTGTATGAAAAAAAATGTAACATAAAACATCGATCATTTTTCTAATTATAATGTTCATGCTTTATTAAATACAGATAGCTAAGCACGATTGTATACTGAAAGTATTAAAAGCTGGGAAAATAAATTTTAAGTGATAGTAAAGAAATATTTCGATAACGTTTCGAAAACGGAGCTGCTTTTGTTGTATTTTATTAATCACACTTATTATTCGTTTGAGTGTTTGATATATTTGACGTGATTGAGGTATTTCTTTGATGAGTCGTTTATTGGGGCTGTTGTTATTAAACTCCTTAATATAAATGTGATCTTTATGTATAATCACTCTTTGAGCTTTACATGCGTTGAGGAAATTAATTATAGTTCCTGATTAACTTGATGGTGTGTAAATCTTTATTCTTAATAAGGTGTAACACATTGAGATAGAGTACGTTATATTAAAACGATTTTGGAGCTTCGCCACGTCATTACAGTCCACGTCAACACGTACAGTGATGCTCTATCTGACAACCATGCATCTTGAAAATAGCGCCGCAGCGTAGTTTCCATTGCAGAAGATAATCGTAAGGAAGTCACACCCTTTCTCCATGCCGTCCTTCCTTAATCCATCTAACGCAAGAAGACGACGGTTTAAACACTCTTTTCACGCAGGAATACTTGTACGGTACTAACTCTGAATAACATGAACACCCGTTTCGCTCTCCAGCTACGATGTTTGAACGGATATGTCGTCGAGGCAACTTGTTTATACGTAAATTATTTTGAATTTTCAGATGGAGGTCTTTCTTGATTAAGTTGCGTAATGTTGCCTGGGAAACGTGGTCGGCATACTGTTGCTTGGGGGTGTGATTGGCTTTCGTCACTGATTTCGGTGTTTGTGGATTCTCACCTGTTACAAGATAGTGCATTTAGCTTCACATGGCTGGGGTACAATTTGTTGCATGTTCTTTCTGCATGTTCCTGGTATCCCAACTTCATTGGTATCTTTTTTTTTTACCTCAACTTCATTTGTTTATTTTTCTTCCAGTGCTATTAAGTACAAGTGATATCCACGATGTGAAGACATATTTATTATCTGAGGGTATGAATAGTCTGCGTCGGAAAGGGATGTTACATACCTTTCCTAAAAGTGATACATTTTCACATTATCTACGTAATACCAAATAATATCAGTATATAGTCCTTATGCATGGCCTTAAACCCCGGCTTTATATCGAATGTGATTGTCACATGACTTGCTGATTTGCATATTTAAAATCGTTTTAATATATCTTACTCCCCTTTCTGTACAATATCATGTACAAAATGTTTTCACATACAGTTATCTATATATATCTATCTACGTATTTAGGTTCGCGTGTTGTAAATTTCAATAAATATACAAATGAGTGCAATTACTTCAAGTAATTGAAAACATAATCAAATAGATACGTACCTATACTAAGTTGGGTAGCATTGCAGACGTTATAACAATTCTATTAACTGAGCTACTTAAAATGGATTGTGTAATGTTTCAATTACGCTTCTTAATAAAGTCTCCACTCTAAAGCGTAAGCTGTAAAAGTAACAAGGTTATTATTTCTAGGTGGTTGAAAATGATGGTTTTTTAAGTTGTATCACTTTTACTGGCTGTTATTTTACCGCATCATGGAAAAACTGGGTTCTTGTTAAGTTGGTTCCACCAATGTGGAATAAGATAAATTTTAGATATGTTTTGTTTTTGAAGTTTTTTGAAATTGTTCGCTTTTATAACTGTTTAATTTTCTTTGGTAATGAGAGCTACATTCTTGGGCCACACATATGTTTAACATGTTAATATTTTTAGTGTGTTAATATAACTTATGAAGTGTAGTGTGTGTTATTGATTTGCACAACAACAATTTAACAGTGCTTTAACGTAATCCTCACTAATATCAAGTGTTATTGTGCTAATATGTGAGTATAGTAACATTATTAAGGAGTTAAAATACTTTATATTATGTACATATATATATATTACTGTGTTGATATGCTTCGGCATACTATTATATGTAACGCTGTGAACGAATCTGAGCTAAATTAGATACAATACTTTGGAATATGTATCTTACATTACAACCAATAAGATTATGTTTAAATGGATAAATAATCTCATGACTGTTATGTTAGAAACGTGTTTATGTCTTCAATGCTAGCTAGAATGAGTATATTAATAACATTTAATTCAGGTGAACATCGTGTATCCCCAAATTCTCTTTTGTGTGGAGCATTTCCTTACTAATCACACTCCTCAAGATATTGAAGTGATTTAATGTAACATTTATGTCACAGTCTTGTAAGCAATGGCGAAAAATGGCTGACTGATTATATACTGTATTTTGCGCATGCTCTTTAATTCGTGAGCTCAAACAACGATTTGTAGAGCCCACATAGCCAAGGTTACACCTTTGACATGTAATTTTATAGATGACATAAGAGCGATGTGTTATATGAATCCTGTCTTTAAATATAAAATAATTACTTCAACGACATATCGATTTAAAAGAAAATCTAAACTTTATTTGAGTCTATCAGCTCGACACTAGCCTTCAACTCTAAAATCGAGTTGGGTTAAGTTTATACTGACAAAGTTAATTTGAGTCTAACAGCTGGTAACCAGCCTTCAACTCTAAAATCGAGTTGGGTTAAGTTTATACTGACAAACTTAATTTGAGTCTAACAGCTGGTAACTAGCCTTCAACATCTAAAATCGAGTTGGGTTAAGTTTATACTGACAAAATTAATTTGAGTCTAACAGCTAGTAACTAGCCTTCAACTCTAAAATCGAGTTGGGTTAAGTTTATACTGACAAAGTTAATTTGAGTCTAACAGCTAGTAACTAGCCTTCAACTCTAAAATCGAGTTGGGTTAAGTTTATACTGACGAACTTAATTTTATTTTAAAATCAGGCCTACTTTAAATAAAACCAATAACTAACCTCATTTTATCAAAAAACAAGAATTAATCTACTTTTAATAAGGACTCTAATTGTACGTATAAGGTGTTTGGAGCTGTTTTATATTCGAACAGTGAACCTGTATTTACATAGGATTTGAAAATGTGTAGTTCTGATGCTACTAATAAAGTCTTCGGAATGAATAAGCATACGATCTGTTTAATATCCTAAATATAAATATCAAACGAAATCTATCATCCGATTCACCACAGCATAACTCTGTAATCATATAGGATTACATTCACATCGATAACCAGCCTAATTAATTATATTTAGTAATAAACTCTGACAATTTTTTACCAGTTCTAGAGCTATTTGATATTTATTTTTTTAAAATAGGTCCTGCTTTAATTGCCTTAGTCCAAGAGCAGCGATTCGACACGCTAAATTTTGTTTTCTTTAAGACTTGATTAAGTCAAACACAAACACAGTGCCGAAACGTTGTTCTTAAAGTAAAATAAAACCAACTGCAGCGTAGAAAAACACTTGAAAGAATAGCTTAATTGTATAGAAACTTGAGTCTGATTATATCTTCACAGACTGCTTGTGTAACGGTTTTTAAAAACTTTACCCAGTATGTTTACATTGGTAACTGATAGCATAACTGATTCTTACAAATCGTCTATGATTATATTTCAGTGTTGTTTGGAAACTGACGTAAAACTCCCAAGTATCCTTTTTTTTTTCAAGTGATTTTGAAATGAAGTTGAGATTATTTGCGTCATGATCTACAATTACAAGCCGCTTCACGAATTATGTATGTTGAATCCAATTAAGCATGATAGTATTTAAGAAGTTTGTTCTTGAAGTATATTCGGATCTCAGCTGAAAAGAAGTTATAACTGATCAGGAAAAGCTTCTGAATATGAAAGAGAAAATATGGAGGAAAACATGAGAAGTCTTCTGTTTTCCTTAAATCTATATTTTAGAAAATTAAAACAAAAATAAGATTTAGATCGAATATTATTTTGTTAAAATGAAATTCAAGATTAGAAATATGATTTTCACAATTTATTAATAAATCCTTGAATTAAGTTACAACATTTTTTTAACATTTTCATTGTTTTTTAAAATACGGTTCATGAGACAGCAATTATTTTAGCTTCAATTTTTGGCCCATGTTATATAAGTTTTAAATGTCTATCAGTGAAGATAGGTTAGCAAAACGTAGTATATATATATATATAATCGGTGTTTTGGGATCGATTAACTTACTGTTAATTGAAATATCGTTGTAAGCTGGCCCTTTTCGTATTGTATCTTTTTCTTTAACTAAATATTTTTTGTTTAATAGGAAAAACTTTTACACAACCCATAAATACATCTTAGATCAAGACAAAAATCCGTTTTAAATAACTATATTCTACTATTATAAATAATGGTTAAATATTATCGATGGCTGAAAATTCTGCAATCAGTTTTGGGCTGCTAGGCGATGAGTTTGATGGAAGGTTTATTCAAAAAATTAACGAAAAGTTGTGTGTTGTTTCTTTTAACTATACTAAATTTACAGTAATTTAGCGTGAAAATTATACTGTTGTTACTGCGAGAGTCATAAGACACGTTGTAAGTTCTGTAACATTTACGCTACGATCTATTTTGAGGATCATATGGTAAGTTCGTGTGAAAGTCACGCTGTATAAAAAATGTTGATATTTAGATATATATATATATATAATCGTTTGAATAAAAGGCTTATTTTAAAAGCAATTTTTGAAGGTTCTTCTGTTACTGTCCTCATATCTATATGCGTCTGATTTTGAAACTGATGTATTTTGCAGTCAATATTAATGTTAGTTTTGTGAGTTTTAACAGAAATAACTTCTGCATCAAACTATACATTATGTAGACCACTGGTATTGTTTGGATGAAATTCTCTAAAAAGCAATAAAATTTCCTATAATCATTTCTCTCTGAGGTTTACTAAGTAAAAAATATAACAGTGTTGTAACGTATTCTATCGTTGGGTGGGTTCTTTGAATCATTTGATAAAAACTTCTTTAACGTCTGCTATAGGCTACTTTCAATTCTAAGCCTAACTTCACAAACGACGTTTGAACAGAAATTTTGAGACTAATAGTATGCCTAACTCACGAACGAACCTATTTGTTAAACTTCCTCTCGCTAATCGTTCGCTAACAAACACTCTAACTCACTGTTTAGCTACTAACTGCATCTCAGAAGTGAATAGCTATCTCACTGACTGGTATTGAATTGATTCACTCACTGACTCACTAAATAGTTGACTAATTTGTTATTTATATTGTTCTAGTTTTCTACATAATACACGAACTTTCTTGAGAAAACATAAATCTAGCTTCTACCTGGATTGTGAATTCCTTTAAACAACCTTAATACACAAATAACATAGCACACTAAACTGTCCATTCAGTAAGTCATTTTGGTGTTTTCTTTTCTAAGGGATATGGTATAAAGATGGGTTGGATTCTTGTGCCTTATCATCCTGTTACTGGAAAAGTTCAACTTATATAAGTGGTTGAGTGAACCCATTGGCGACTCTATCCTTGGTGACCCTCTGGAAATGGTCTCGAAAGAAATCCTGGACTCTTCAGCAGTTTAATTATGTGCTGGAAAATTATTTTCTGAAGTTACTCAGTTGGCCATTCTCTCATCGATGTAATTCCAGAGACAATCATAGTGGATGATATTTGGTTTGAATTGACTACATTTCTGGACTCTGTAAATCACATCATTGATTCTTTCCAGTCCAACATATGGTCATTTTCAATATTTGCTTAGCTTTAGAGATAGTTGTTCTTCCAGCATGGTTTGTACATTCACGTCATATCTCCTTGCTGAAGTCCAGTTTTATCAGCATTAACATCACAAAGATTTATTTTCATCACTGGTTGATTTAAATCTTTCCCAAGTAAAGTCATCTATGAACTAATACTTGTGTCCGTTAGTTTCTCTGCGTATTCTGTGTACGACTGTTTTGCGTGACTATTCTCTGGGTGTGAGTAAATATGGCCCAATAACATTTTAATTTCTCTCACAAACATCATTGGGTGATGGTATTTTGCCTGTAGCTTCAAGTACTGCTGTTCAATAACTCATAATCAATGGAATACCTTGAACCTACGAGTTCTGATGTTCATTCACATAACTTACTAATTGATTTAAGTGTCCTGATGTATCTCTTCCATTCGAAAGTAGATGAAGATCTGTTGTCTTCACCTTTTTAATTACAAATATCTGATCCATTTCTGAAAAAAGACTGTTTCAAAATTCTATTTTTGATCTGAGTGAAGTTCCATAGGCACCCCAAATCTTGAGATAAATTCATTTACGAGTTTCCTTCCTAGAGTTTCTGCTTCTTAGTTAGGTGCATAATGTGTTTCTGATTATTTAGTGATACAGCATTTATCCTACTATTATTCTGTGGCAAAGGACCAAACATATTGACAGCAACTCCCTCAAGAGGTGTATCAACACAATACTGCAGTAACTGCCCATGCTGTTACTTTTGTGGACTTATTTGTTCATTGCATAGCTCACATGATTTACATCAAGTTTCTACAGAATTACCAACTGTAATCTTTGTTCCTGTTTATTGATATTTTCCTAATTTTGACATAACAAGCTTTCTAGTAGGCTTAATGAATTCCACTGTATCCACTAAATCTTTGACTTCGAGTTATATAGAACAAATGTTTGTCACAAGAGTTTTTTCTGCACTATTCCTCAGACATTGAGTAATTCGTTTCAATCTCGCATCTTTTACCTGAACACCTTTCAACTGAGTGTTGGACTACATAAGTTGTACTTTTGAAATTTCTAGGGCCTCCTTGCTATCTGACCTTTCTGAATTGTTAAAACTGATCAGCCACCTGATGATCTGTCTAGAGTGTAAATGCTTGTACATAGAGGTAATGGCGAAGTGACTTAGTATTATTTCTGTGTTACATAATATCTCCTTTCTGCAGCATTCATTGCCTTGCTATTGTAAGCAATTACATTTTCCTTTCCACAGTGTACTTTTAATAACAATGTTCCTATGGCGAAATCACTGACATCAGTATCTAAAGTGAGCGGATCTTCAAACGTTGGGTATGCTAATACAAGTATAATGGTTAATTATTTCTTCAGTTTGTTGAATGTTTACTCACAATCAACAGTTGAACAAACTTATTTGGTTGTTCAGGTGATCTGTGTAGAGGACGAGCTCTGTCAAAGAATGATTTTGCAAAATGACAATAATATGAGCAGTACAAGAAATTGTGTTACTTTAAAAGTTTTCTTAATATTGGTTATGGACAGATTCAATATTAGATAGGTCTGTATAAAATCCCTCTATACTGATTACGTAACCAAAAACTCACCTGTTGATGAAATAATTCACACTTCTTGGAATTCAGCTTAAAATTCTCTTCTATCGCTCAATCCAGATCTTTCCTTAGCCCATAATAAATATTACCAAAATTCCTCTTCCCATGTGTTATCATATCATCAATGTAGACGATTAAAACATTTTAGGGTGTTCAGAAAGAATACATTCCATTAGCTGTTGAAATATGACAGGTACATTTTTACATCATCCAAATGGTAACATAACACATTTTTACAAGCCATTTTCCTGTATTAAAAGCTGTCTTTTATCTAATTGCTTCATCGATTTGCAGTTGTCAATATCTGTTATTAAAATTAAATGTTGAAAACAGTTTTGATCCACATAGAACATCCAAAGTAAAGTCAGTTCTTGCCTGTGGGTAGGCTTCCTTCTTTATAACTTCATTAACCCAAGAAAAGTTCACACAGAATCTTGTGTATCCACCCCTCTCTTCGTCTAGTGATACCTAAAGACTAGTACTTGGTTCTATTATTCCTTCACAGTTTCCATTTCTTTGAAAGCTTCAGCCTGTTTTGCAAGATAGAATCGTTTGAATAAACGATGTATTGGAGCTATATCTCGAATATCAATCTTATGAAATATATTATTTGTTTGCTCTAAGTAAAGGGGTCCTCCAAAGGAAATATATTGATATTCCATAGAGTAATCTGTAGCAATGATCAGATCTAAGACCTTCTCAGCTTGTAAGTGAGATGCTAGGCTGTCCTTAGTTGAAGAGTTAACATCAGACTTTCTGCTTCTTGCTTCAAATATGACAACTCCTAATGTTTTTTGATGTAAAATTACTACTTTTTAACATCTTTCAATGTCCCTTCTAGATTTGATTCAAATGTTATAGTTCGTTGTGCTCGTGGTCTTAACAATACAATATTTATTTTTATAAATAATATATTTCCCAACCATTAATCTCCCAGTACATACTAGAGTTTTGTTTTTACTATGCCCCAGGCATGAGATGTAAATTTATTCATAGTTAATCCTGTTATGAAAATTTCACTTCTTGGTGATCTGATAATTGTCCTTATTCTTATCATTGGAATTGCAACATCTGGTGTAATGATTGTTACGTAATTCACAGAGATTTACTGGTTATAAACCATGAAGCTGTTTGAAATTAGCCTAACCTCATATTCATGCCACTGCATGAAGTCATTTCCCAAGTCAACTCTCGTGCCATTTCAATTACTCACATATTATGATGTGCAGAAGAACTTCCTATAGTAAGGATAACTCCTCTTGCTGGAACTTTATGTCCACCTGTTGTTTGCATCAATCTATCTTTTTTATTAATCTCTGGAGGCAGTCTCTCATCAATCATTACCAACTTATTTCAAACTATTGTAGCTATAGAACCAGTGGCAATCAACATACTACGAAGCTTCCAATCAACATTCCCGCTGACTCCTGGACTAGTTTCTTTAAACAATAAATTTATCTCATTTGGAGCGGATGGAGTAACTCAGTAGCGCTTTATTCCCATAAATCTAGCTAATTCAATCCTATTTTCTGATGTTTAGTTAGCTTTTTGTTGATCCTTTGATGTGGTTGAGCTCGAAGATTCATCATTATGGTATTGTTTCTGTAGTGTATTAACAGCTGTTGATTCCACACAGTCTTAGCTGTAATGACCATGTTTCCAAAATTTATAACAGAATACTTTCTCTGACATTCTTTGGGAAGAGTTTCATTTCATACAGACTACTGCGTACAGTTCTCACCAATATGTCCTTTCATGTGTTGCTTCAGCCAAATTTTTATATCATTGCCTGTTATGACATCTATAAAGTCACCTGCCAACGAACCCATCATTTGACGAGAAGCATCCAGGTAAGATAATTGGGGAAACCTTTCCAATTCTTCCACAAATATGCCCTGCTCCAAAATTTTGCTTTTTATACTTTCTGCATTGAGTCACTTCAAACCTGTTTGGACAAAGAACTTACTAATGGTTGACAGTTGTTATGACTTTCAGCTAGTAGGTTGCTTAATGTCATTAAAGTTAGTTCTTTTGAATGGGTATTAAGAGGAATGGTATGTTTTTCTATTTTCAACCTGTTCATTCTGTAAATAATTTCTAACTGATCACGATATGTTTCACATGGTACTTTTCCATCACAATCCATTGGTTTCTCAATTTGGTATTATTGTTGAACCGATTAGTTACATTCTGGAAGTGGGTTCGGTGTTTATATAGCTAGAGCAGCCCATGAAGATCTGCAATCACAGATGGCACAGCAGTTGTACTAACAGGTGTAGAAAAAATAGGTTTTCTTATCCAATATTTTAATCTGAATGGTGTTTTATATTAAAATTCTTGAGCAGATACAGAAAAGGTTGTGGTTAGTATACTCTCTGCATTTATCAACTAATTTTCCTCTATATTTTGTCATTACAGACTTTCTATAATTCTCCAATCTTGTTGTGGTAATCCCTCTTTACATGTTCAATAGCTTCATGGATCTTATCTTTGATCATATATATTTTTGTTCGTAATTCTTTAAATATTACGTCTATTTTCTTTTAACTACTCTTTTAAATTTCTCTCTCTCTCTCTTTCTTCTTAATCTTCTATTAGTTTTCTGTTTAATTCTTTTACAAAATGGTCTCGTTCTTTTCCTTCTTATAATTTTCTGTCTAGTTCTTAAAATAATATTTGTATATTCTTTTTTAACTATTTCTGATCTGGAAAAGTTTCGATGTCGCTTCGGGATTGTTTTGTCATCTTGAAGTCCAAGTTTAGTCAAAGTTCTACTTTATTTTCACCAAAATAATGCCACCCCTTACATTAGTGATGAATTTTATCATTGTGTGTGTTGTTTTGAACTATTTGGTAAACATGCTAAATACAGCCTACATAACAATAACAAATTATTATTTTTATTTCCGTAACGTTTGCTACAGGTAACTTTGCCTTATAGGCCTAACCTCATATAGAACATTTGAACAGAATTCTTAAACTGAAAGTATACCTAACCTAACTCACAATCTGTGGCTCACGAGCTTGAATCTCTTCACTGAACATGCTCGCCCTTTTAACCGTATGAGCGTTTTAATGTGATGGTCAATCTCATTTTTCGTTGGTAAAAGAGTAGCCCAAGAGTTGACGATTAGTAGTGTTGGCTAGTTGTCTTCACCCTTGACCGTCACTTCTGCAAGACAGTTCTCGAGTAGCTTTGTGCATAATTCAACAAAAAAAAAAGCCTAATTCATAAATAAACTTACTTGTCAAATTTCTTCTCGCTAATCGACAGGTAGCAAGAACACTATCATTGTTATCTTACTAACTGAATTACAGAACTGAAAAACTCATTGACTGGCATTGAAATGTTTCACTCGTTGATTTCACTGAATGTTATACTGAATAGAGTGTTTATATTGTTGTCGTTTTCTACTTAATATACAAAATATCTAGATCATTACATCATCATTATGACGGAATGACATGTCCCTCTAGGAAACAAACCTTCTAAATTAAAATATCAAAAATGTAGCTTATATCAATATTGAATCAATCTTATCGCAGTCAGGAATAGGATATTAATAACATTGTTCTAAATCTAGTCTATATATTAAACCTCTTTTTAACAGGATTTCCATCAGCAGAGGGAAAATATTTGAATGATTAGGTAAATAAAAAAATATTCGTAACTAACCTCAGCTGATCAAAAGATTAATGTGGATTTACTATAATCCTTTTGTTATCAGGATTATCATCAGGCGAGGAACGTTGTTGGACGATTAGTAAAAGAAACATTTTAAAGTCAACAACGCCCTGACCAAAATATTAATATGGACTTAACAATATAGTCACAATGGGAAGAAGAAAGTTGTTGGATGACTAGCAAGAAAAATGTCTAAAAACCAGATTATTCATTTAAGGTTAATTGTACATATACGTTTATAAATTTGCAAGATTCTCGATAGATAAACAATACCTTATAATATTGAAGTCTACTTGCGTTCGATACTATTTGCTGTTTGTATTTAAATACAGAAAGTAAACGACTTGTCAACTTCGTAGCAATCAATTATGTCCCTAATCTACGTGCTTTTTATACATGAAGAAAGTAAAGGGTTTTGCTTAGATGATAAGGCACGCGCAAGTAAAGATACTCTTGAAGTTTTAGACGTTATTTTCTTGTATTACGTTCTTGAAATATATTACACAGCATCATTCAAATAAATGTCCTCTCTTCTTCAGCAAAAATATTATCGGGATATTTTATTTGTGTTCTTGTATAATGGGACGATAAAGTTTGTCTTCATCACACTACTCAGATCTTTTCATTTTGTACAGAAGAGACAGAAAACTAGAGAATATCTAAGGAAAGCATATGTTTCATAACTTTCTGTAGAATTGAATTAAGACTACTCTTAAAATCTTTTAGTGAACGCGTACTTTTTAAAGAACTTATGAAATAAAACGTTTGAAATAATATTTTAGTTGCAGAAGGTTTTTTTGTAAACAACTTAAAGTTGAAAGAAAAATCTAGAGACTAATGTAACTAAGATATATGTGCACTATTTGTTTAATCTGAAATTAATAATTTGAAAACAAAAATTGCAGTGGAGCAGGCAGGATTTCACAGAATCAACGAAAGACTGAGCTCTCTATCTTATAAGTAGCAATCGCCTTGTCTTGTGCTATAATACTTCCTTGGAATTACCATTCTTTTTGTTTGAAGTAGCATGCCATTGTTAATTCTTTACTGTTTGTGAGCTACCTGCAACTTAACAGATTATTTCTTTATCATATGGTTGTATATGAGGCAGAAAAATGTCGAATGGAGTTTCTGATGATATTAGGTCAAAGGTTGACAGTAACAGCAAGTTTCGATGATTAAAAATAATATTAGGCAGCAAATTAAACTTTCAAATTTTGATATTTCAGTTTCTTTCTATTATATAATGTCACTGTTGAGGCTCACAGTATTGTTTTTCAAAGAAGTCGAAGAAAAACAGAGACAACGAGAAGTAGTTTTTCCAGGTTTATATAATATGTTTTCTTGTGTACTCTTCATGTGATAATTGGTCACAATCAACACACGAGTTACCAAAGAATTGTTCGTTTTACGGCAACACTCTATCATGTCTCTTTTTTTTCCCCCATTTCCTGTCTTTTATGTTCTTAACCTATATCTCGAATCGAAATAAGTGCTCGCTCATCAAGAGCACTCATATATATAGTATATATATTGAGTCTTTCATCCAGAACCTTAAACTATCGGTAAACCAGGAAAGATAACTCCTTGACAAGGACAGATCTTTTTTTTGTCTGGGTACAATCAATAGGCTAAAACTTCTTCTTCACAAATCTAAAAACTTTTAAACACAATGCAACTCTTTGATGGACCATTCTGATCAGAAGTAAAGTTGAATAGCAAAGACATATGTAATAAAGATAATATTTCGCGAGATTGACGTAATAATTGTCATGTCACAGTAGACGGGTGAAAAAAGCATATTTAACTGTGACGTAAAGAACCCCTTTTGTTAACTGCGAGATATGAATAAAACGTTTCACTGTGATAAAAGTGCGTGATATATTTAGCTTAGGAAAATAACTCTGGAACAGAAGTTGATGCTATGAATATACTTATTGTTGTGATTTTAGCAAAGATTGAGAATTAATATTGCATATTTTGAAACTTTGAAGCTGAAAACCAACAACATGTTATTCAAAACACTATTCAAGAAGAACAACCTGAAAATATTCAAGGACTATTTTTGTGGTATCCTGCTAAAGCTATCATCATAACAATGAATTACAGTTAAAGTACTTTCTAAGTTTGTGGCATTTTAAAGTCAGAGTCTTGAGAAAACAAAGAAAGCCACAAATGAAAAATCCTGATGGCTCAGCGGTAGACTTGTGGGACTTATATTGTTAGAATTACTGGTTCGATTGCCAAGGCGGATACAGCACAGATAAGTTCATTGTGCATATTTGTGTTAAGACAAAAAATTAACCTTTGTCGTGTAGAACTTTCCGTAATGGCCAGGCGTGACCTAGTGTCTAGCAGTATGGGCTGCGATCAGAAGGTTCTAGTTTTCTGCTTTTGATATGCTTCTGAAAACGCTCCATACTTCTTGTAATGAATATTATTTTTATAAAAGTGACATTCGTCATGCTATTTAGGTAAGAGATTGGTCAACTAGGCGGCAGTTACTTCTGACTATTTGTTCTCATTCTGGTCAGCAGTTCTAAATTAGGACTGTTTACCTTACATATCACACAAGGTGCCGATTTAATCGTCCTTGAAGAAATGGCTAGGTGTCGCTCAGTAACCAAGGTGCCGGATTGTGGATCTGACGGACAATTGGCTCCGTCCTGTTACCGTGATAAAACATCTCACTTCTCACTCTGAGACCAAGGCATGCTACAAGAGTGACAGTCAAACCCAACTATTCGATTAGAGTAACCCAAGAGTTGGCAATAGGTGCTATTGGCTAGATGCATTGCCTCTAGTGTATTAGTTCAAAATTACGTAGAGTAACTCAAGAGTTGGCAATAGGTGTTACTGGCTAGCTGCATTCCCTCTAGTGTATTAGTTCAAAATTACGTAGAGTAACCAGAGTGGCTAATAGGTGTTACTGGCTAGCTGCATTCCCTCTAGTGTTATTAG
>NW_013668320.1:77725-87639 GCF_000517525.1 Limulus polyphemus
AACCTAAGAGTTGGCAATAGGTGTTACTGGCTAGCTGCATTCCCTCTAGTGTATTAGTTCAAAATTACGTAGCGTAACCTAAGAGTTGGCAATAGGTGTTACTGGCTAGCTGCATTCCCTCTAGTGTATTAGTTCAAAATTACGTAGCGTAACCTAAGAGTTGGCAATAGGTGTTACTGGCTAGCTGCATTCCCTCTAGTGTATTAGTTCAAAATTACGTAGCGTAACCCAAGAGTTGGCAATAGGTGCTATTGGCTAGCTGCATTCCCTCTAGTGTATTAGTTCAAAATTACGTAGAGTAACTCAAGAGTTGGTAATAGGTGTTACTGGCAAGCTGCATTCCCTCTAGTGTATTAGTTCAAAATTACGTAGAGTAACTCAAGAGTTGGCAATAGGTGTTACTGGCAAGCTGCATTCCCTCTAGTGTATTAGTTCAAAATTACGTAGAGTAACCCAAGAGTTGGCAATAGGTGTTACTGGCTAGCTGCATTCCCTCTAGTGTATTAGCTCAAAATTACGTAGAGTAACCCAAGAGTTGGCAATAGGTGTTACTGGCTAGCTGCATTCCCTCTAGTGTATTAGTTCAAAATTACGTAGAGTAACTCAAGAGTTGGCAATAGGTGGTACTATTGACTAGCTGCATTCCCTCTAGTGTATTAGTTCAAAATTACGTAGAGTAACTCAAGAGTTGGCAATAGGTGGTACTATTGACTAGCTGCATTCCCTCTAGTGTATTAATTCAAAATTACGGACGAGTAGCGTGACTACCTTTGTGTATTTTGAGACGAATATCCGAAACAGAGAAACAGTCCCTGAAAACGGTTATTAACGCAGTTCAAAATGTCAACAATAATGTTTGTATAACAAGTAAAATAACATAACTGTCAAAGTCTCCAGGAGCCACAGCTTAAGATGTAGGTAAACCAGAACTTCTTTTCGAACGTCAAATTGACATGTATATAGTAGAAAAGTAAAAATCTCAGGAAACGTTTTGACGTCAAAACGAGTCTCACATCTAGTACTTTCTCACTATATCCCACTAAAAAACAAAGATTACAAACGATACACTTCTGTCACTTATAAAGTGCAATTTAGGATATTAACCGGTCGAACTTAACCTATTGGACCTTGAAACGTTAACAACCAATTAAAGAGAGAGTCTACCAGAATAGCCAGAAAGAGTCAGTTAACTCCTCTTGTATTATAAATAACCTCGTCACAGCTTCTATATAGAACCTTACCTACGAAAACACAATACGACTTACAGTACAGTGAAATATAACTTAAGTTAAAAGTCATTATATGTCCCAGAACATATAACTTAAGTTAAAAGTCATTATATATCTCAGAACATATATAACTTAAGTTAAAAGTCATTATATATCCCAGAACATATATAACTTAAGTTAAAAGTCATTATATATCTCAGAACATATATAACTTAAGTTAAAAGCCATTATAGATTCCAGAAAATAATTAAAAAGAACTATACAAAAATTGACATTACTCTTGCATTAATAATAAAAATAGAAATAAGTCTGTACAATAGCAAAATTCAAGTAGACATTTAATTGTATAATTAATAATTAAAAAACGAGAGTAAATAAAATAAATGTCTTTTGATAAAATGAAAATATAATAAAATATAGAATAAACATGCACTATAAATACAAAATAAAAGTCATAGAAATTAATAAAATACATATACAGAGGATTGAGTGCGTTTTATTAAAACTATTTTAAATATGCAACTCATCAAGTCACAGTCACAGCCGGTATAATATAATTGCGAAAAACGGATATATAAGAGCTCTATTTTGATATCGATTGGCATGACCTGGTTAGTGGGACACCACTGAAAATTGATCGTTTTGAGGAAAGGTATATACAGTCTAGGCCCAAATGTTTGCGTAATGTTCTATATTGATGTTGCTCTCTACATGCGTGGAGTAGTGATTGAGTTAGTGACCAAGAAATAAGGTGAAAAATTAGCGTATGATCAGACAAACATGTACGAATTGTTAGTCTAGTTTTTTGAGCATTTCTTCACCAAAACACACGTACACACCTGTTTTGTATAAAATAGTGTGCTTTTGGTATAATCTTTTTCAAACAATTTCTCAGTACTAGGTGTAGATTCATGCCTCGTCACATGCCAGAAGTTATAGGGTGTCAAATTGTTCGACTGTCCATAAATGTTATGAAGCAAACGGACATTGCCAGAACAGTAGGGTACTTCCCAGTGTTGTTCATGCCCTTCCTGACGTAAGGTGTTGCAACACTTCTTTCGACCTCTTATTCACTGTTCTTCTGAATATCCTGGAACGAATGTGTTCATGCCATTCCTGACGTAAGGTGTTGCAACACTTCTTTCGACCTTGTTGTGTTAACCTGATCCAAACACAATCATTTCAGGTAGTAGTTTCTCGGCGTTTACCAGTAGACTTTCCTGGAACAACGTTTCTGGTAGTCCTATGACGTTTCAGGATTCTGGATACAGTGTTGCAACACTTCTTTCGACCTCTTATTCACTGTTCTTCTGAATACCTGGAACGAATGACCTTACGTCAGGAAGGGCATGAACACATTCGTTCCAGGGTATTCAGAAGAACAGTGAATAAGAGACTGAACAGATAATGTTAATTTGCAAGAAGGGCTATTTGCAAACCGATATTAACCAGAATTCACCACCGTGACCATGCTACTTGGGCAAGAGGGCATGGCAACTAACAGTTAAGACACTGGCGACATGTCATCTTTTCAGATGAGTCCTTTTTCAGGCTTGTTAAAGCCAGTAGAAGGATTCGTATTCATTGTTTGCATGGAGAACAGATGAGGAAAGACTGTCTTTCCTACAGGAAGTACACAGAAGGTGGTGTAGTACATGTTTCAGCAGCTATTCATCATGGTGGAAACTGCTCTTCATATCTTCCAGGGAGACGTCAATGACTCCTCCTACAGGTATCACACGGAGATGACATTTCTGCCATATACTAGGGCACGGTTTGGCAATAACGTAGTGTTCTAGGATGACAATGCCATTTCCCACAGTGTGCATATTATAAAGGATTATCTCGACAAGGAGGACGTTACAATATTACCAAAAGCCAGCAAAGTCTCTAGATTGTAACCCCACTGAGAACTGTTGGGCAGAACTGAGCTGGAATATTACTAACCACGACCCTGGACCAGCTACTGTAGCTGAGTTGCAGCTCCTTCTAGTGACAAGTTGGGATGAAATAACAGTGAATTACATCAATAACCTCATCGACAGCATGCCACGTCACCTTGCAGAAGTTATTAGAGTATGAAGAGGATCAACCAAGTACTGAATGTTTAGTATGAACTAATATAAGGTTAATAATGGCTGGAGACATCGAATTTAATATAAAGTTAGAGACGCTATTTATAATAATCCATGTTATATTTTGTCATTATTTATGTTTTGTTGTGATAGGTGAAATGCTGAATTACACATATTTCTACATGTTTGCTGTTCTAATAAATAGTTCATGATGTCTATAGGACCTGTCTCATTGTACAAATTACACATGCAAATATTTAATGTGACATAAAAATCTCAGTTTGACACTGCTAATGTATGTGCATTCTATCTTAATAATAATGATCGTATTTGTAAGAAAATATGCAAATATTTTGGCCAAGACTGTAATAGATCTTTCCAATTCAACATATTCACTCATTCAGATCATAAAGATATGTTCAAATCAAGGATTAAAACTGTAAAAACATGGATATTCTTGTACTTGTAATCAAACTAGAACACAAACTAATATGGATGAACTTTGGGCACCACGACCATTCAGAAAGAAATTGCAACAAATCGTACTACAGCCGTAGTAAACAAAGATCCTATGAACACAAAGGTGAGTGGCAAAAGTCGTTAACATCTCCCAGTTAAAAGTACACAACGTAATCAAGAAGGACCTCTGTATGGAAAATCGGCCCACCTATCATGTGTTGCGTACGCTGCTTCGACGAAATATCCATTCAAATGTCGCATACCTTAAGCAGTTGTAGAATGAAAAGATATTCATTCTATCCCACTCTCATAAAGGAATGACATTGAAGTCACAGGACGCAGAGCCTATGGATTTATGTGGTACTGGACCTTTTGAACAGGCACTGGAAAATCGTCATCCTCCTACACTAGATGGCTTATGGAAATCATGTAGGACAGAGGGGTGTATATTAAACACATAAACTACTCTTCAGGGCTATTTTCAGAATCCAAAATTTTCCAATAGAGCATGACGAACGTGGCTACATGGACTATAACCATTGATAAGTCTCCAAAATGGTTTTAATATAACGAGCTCAACCCCTCTACAAATACAGAGGCATAGATGACAAGATAACAAATGAAAATTACAAAAACAGAAAAATATACATGTTACACATATAAATATATCTTGAAGATATATTTATACATAAATGCAAACATAATTGAAGCACTGTGATTTCAAAAATTCACAATGTTATGATATTATGGTTGGTTGGGTCCTAGAGATCCAAAAAAGCCACTGTTGGTGTTAAAGTTGACATGTAGGTAGTGGAGACGTTTCCCAAGATATATTATGAAGTCTATTTGCTTGTTGATTCTCAGAATTATTTTATTTTACGGCTATAACCTCCTTTGTCATAGCCGAGAGCTTACTTATAGTTTTCATCTTCGTGGAAAGAATTATTATTTCTTGTGATCAATTTTTACTCTTGTACCTCATTATGTGTATCAACATTCATAAGAACAAGGACTTCTTATATTGTGGAAACTGTTGGTTCACTTTGTTGGTCTGAGGTCTTTGCTCTGGCAGTGCAGCTGATACTAGTCAACCCTGCTGTCACTGGAATGGCTCTCTCTTTCATTTAGGACTCTTCTCTTCTTCTGTCAACTTGAATGGCAGCACACAGTTATTGGCTGCACCCACTTTCTCTTTGTATTGTATATGAGCTGATGTATGGTCCATCAGGAACAATCTGGAAATGGCCACTTCATACAACTCCTACATTTTGTATCCATTTTGATTAAGGACTGAGTTGCAGGAATGACAGTAACAGGGCTACTAATGAAATTCTGATTCCTCAGCCATATGTTGTTGTTCTTTTGAAATCTTGAAATGCAGTGTTTAGCTTTTCAATTTTCATGTTCATTATATTCATTTTCTTTGGTTTTTATACCATTTAGTGGTCACTTTTTTTACTGCTATGTCGCCTTTTCTCTCAGGGACATCCAGAATTTCCTCCCTTATCTCAATCTTAACATTATTCTGTGGCATTTGTATAACTGGTCTAACGCAAACGTTAATAAAAATGACCATTTCTTTATCACCAGTCCAGCTTATCGCTTGGAACTTTCTTGCCACAATGATTATCCATTTATCCATCCCTATGTTCTCTTAGAATTCGGTTCATCTGTCCTTAAGTTAAATAAGTGTCATGTTTCACGTTTGCCACTTTCAATATTTAAACAAATGGCCTTTATTGAATGATAAAGAGTTAGTTAAAAATAAGAGTTAGTTCATGATGAAACAAATACTAGGCTTTAGCTAGAAATTTACCAAACAGATTGTTCATCAGCACCAAATTTGCATGGTTCAACTTGGAAAGCAAGGTTCATAATTTCTTTTGGGCTTCAGATGGTAATTACACTGTAGCTTTACAGGTATAATTTTTTCTATTCAAAACCAAATATTTTGTTAATTTTCCCTCTTTAAGCATTTATGGCCACTTTTGTGTTTCAGATACAGAGTTTAGTTCTGTTCCTTCTTGTTATCTTCTACCAGAGATGCGTGCTAAACTATAGTTTTTTAACGTCTTTGACGTCAGGGTAACTTTTTTTAGCTGACTGGTCAGTGTTAGAGTGAGTAATCCACTCTGGGATTTAGAAACTCGCATGCCATCAAAGTGACGCAAGGTCGGCAAAGCAAGAGGGACTTCTGGCCACACAGATAGTGTCTAATTATACTTTGAGGGATTAAGAGAGACTTATTTGTGAACATCACTAAGTGCCACCTTTTCTGTTGCTCTCTAAACTCTGGTCAACAATTAATATAGTATCGGTGGTGTCTGTGCCAAGAGTAAATTAACAACCAGGGTGAAGTTATTTCAATAACAAGGTTGTAATGAGTATGTTCGCTCTGTGGTACGACTTTTTCAATGATATCAACCTATCTTATAAAATAAAAACTTTGTATATATAAAAGAAAAATAAACTTAGAATGTGAGATAGCAAATTATATTCTCTTATGACCATGGTTTGTATTTTGTGTAAATATATGTATGTATGATGAAACTAACACCAACTTCCCTAGCAGTGACGTACAGATGCTATTAATATAGCAGAATAGTATGCAAGTTTACGATCTCATGAGGTTGTGCTCTCGTGACTTACTATGTGAATAAAAACACCATGCCAGAAGCTTCGCCGAGAGAGAGAGAGAGAGTCACGAGACAATTATTGAAGGGTATAGTTATTGCTGTTTTTCACTCGATATTGAAAGGTATTGTTTGAATATTGTATCTGCTGTATATTTTTTTGGGGAAAATTTAGTTTTTCTTTATGGTCCCTTTCCCTGATTCCATTATGATTGATATATTAATATTTATGATAAATTGTTTATTAATATTAGTGTGAAGTCCTGGCCAAGAACTTGTGTATTAATTGAAGTTGTTTCTATGTGTTGGTATTGTGAATAAATTGTGTTTTTGTTGTTGAACTCTGATTGTAGTGGAATGTTCATTTTAAACCGTTATATGATTATAATATCATGGAGAGGAAGCTCTCCAGTTGTAAACCTGCTACAATAGAACTAACATTCAGAGATTCTGGTTCGTTGTTTCCACAGAAAGTTCGGGAATGATGAATGTACCATAAATAACAAACTACAACAATGTCATGACCACTGTTTGAATTAAGGAGAAAAAATCATCAAACTCTATTAACAAAAATCAAACATAATTTATTTGGATATTATCCAATCATAGATCGGTGTACACTTCTGGATCCTCATTATATAAAATCATAGATCTGTGTACACATCTGGATCCTCATTATATAATACACATTCCTGTAGATTTTCAAAAAAAAATTAAATGCTAGTGTTGAGTCAGAGATTACTTGTTAATTACTGATTAAATGCTAGTGTTGAGTCAGAGATTACTTATTAATTACTGATTTAATGCTAGTGTTGAGTCAGAGATTACTTGTTAATTACTGATTAAATGCTAGTGTTGAGTCAGAGATTACTTATTAATTACTGATTAAATGCTAGAGATTACTTATTAACATTTAATCAGTAATTAACAAGTAATCTCTGACTCAACACTAGCATTTAATCAGTAATTAACAAGTAATCTCTGACTCAACACTAGCCACTGTACCACTGGGAGGGGGGCTTTGATCAGTAATATGTCTGCGGATTTACAACGCTAGAAACCGGGTTTCAATACCCGTGGTTGGCAGGGCAGAGATAGCCCATTGTGTACCTTTGTGTTTAATTACAATACTGATTAAATGTAATTGCTCTTGTATTTATTTCAAAATGAAAAAATAATTCATTATTCTTCAGAAGATGCTAAAAAGATTAACCATTGTTGGAAATATTTTAGAAATTTCTTCATTTTTTTCAATTTTATTTAAATAAATTCAGACTTTTGAAGTGTGGCACATATTTAACATATATATATATGCCCCTCTGTGTGTATGTGCCGAAATGTAAACAGGTATTTCGTAGAGCAAGACTAAAAGCTCAGACAACACATCACAATATCCACAATTTCTCTCCACATTGTTTTTTTTAATCATCGGCTGTAAACTACTTTTATCATTTGACTTGTGCTCCTTCTGCGACCTTGTGCAATTGTGTAAACAATCTGACAAGCTCAAAACACGGTTTATCATTTCCATGTGTTTATTCGTTTGGTTTTAAGTTACAAATCAATCTTATAGCGTTTGAACACACAGACATATATAATCAACATTAACTGGAGCTTAGCAGTATTATTTATAGTCTTATTGAACTACAGTGACTTCTACGTAATCATACCAGATAATTTTAACGACACATGATAATTCAGTTTCAGATCTTTATCCATTTTCTTGTGTCTAATCTAAAATAGCGTAGCTTCTACTAATACTAATATAAATTAACTAATACGGAAACGTCATAGAAAGGATGGGGAAATACCAGTTTCGATTCAACAAAAGGAGCAGGTTTTGCTGCATTCCTTTTTCATGTAATTGACAAAACGGAAGCAATGTCCTTTCTGAGCCCAAATCTTGCATCTCACTTCTTGATCTTTACATATAACGGGTGGGTCTCCTATTATAAGAAGTATATTAAAAACCCATCATTACTTAAGGATTTCGAGACTAAAATCCTTAAAAATCAAACTATCCAAAATCAGCTAACATAATCACCACATAATGCTTAGTATTTTTTAAACATATTTCGAACTAAATATTTATTGCAACTTGTAAACGGACGTGTGGCGACATCGCAATTCCTACATTTAAAGTACTATTAAAATGATAAACCATAGATACTACTTCTTATGACCACATCTACTGCCATATGCTGGCGTAATTGGCCCTGATTTTAACTTTATGGATGATAACGCTACCTCCAACGTGTTAAACTGGTCCACACATACCTTGAAGAAGATGCGATTAACCTATGCAATCACTGGACTTCAATTCTATAAAGCACGTGTGGGAAGTTTTTGGAAAATACATTGCACATTGTCAAATGATTTCAGACACCAATAATGCTCTTGAAATAAGCCTTCTAGAGAAATGGATAAAGTCGTCCCAGGGCCTTATCAATGCTTTGAATTTAATTACACAAGGCTTGTGGTGACTTTATTTTCAACCGAAATGAAACGCCATGAACCGTAAAGAGGTAGAGCCATCTCTACCAAATATTCATTCACGAAAGTTGGTTGAATAATGAATCATTTACATTTTAGAGCTCATGATGCCTAATTTCCATTAAAAAAGAAGCTGACGTTATTTTACAATACCGGTTTTCCTTTACTACCTGAAACATTCTAGATTACAGCTGTTTTTTAAATATTTTATGCAATATAATATGCCGTACAAAATGTAGGTTAAATAAACTACAAATTGCGTACACTAAACACGAACCAACAAAACCTTTTATGTATTTTGCACAATAAACATGAACCAACAAAACCTTTTATGTATTTTGCACACTAAACATGAACCAACAAAACCTTTTATGTATTTTGCACAATAAACATGAACCAACAAAACCTTTTATGTATTTTGCACAATAAACATGAACCAACAAAACCTTTTATGTATTTTGCACAATAAACATGAACCAACAAAACCTTTTATATATTTTGCTCAATAAACATGAACCAGTAAAAAAATTATGTTTATGAAATCTTACCTTGACAAAAGTTGCAGGATTTCTTGCAATACCGGTGCATGAAACTGGAGTTTCGTTCACACTGGCGATTTCTTCTCCAGAAGTTGCAGTAAGAACTTTCATCTCGACACAATGTATATTCTGTGGAGAAAATGATACAAGAATGAGGAGTGACACATAAAGGAAACATTGTTTAAGAGTGGAAACTACCACCATATATTTTAAAGCATCTGGTTGGTTCTGTAAATTATAAGTCTATTCCGAATAATAAGGTTGCGATACTAAAGCGAATGTTGGTTACAATCGAGTGTCACTTTCTTACTTGCTGTGGTTTGTTAATGTGTATTGACAAAAGTCATGGTATTTGATCAAAAATACCTTAGGTGTGAAAAATAATGCGCCGCCTAAAAGGATTGAGTGTAGCTACCAGTTTGGCCGTCAATTTTGATTTCATTTCTTTAAGTCGCACAGTCAATCCTTTTTTGGACACACCTTTTT
>NW_013668320.1:88639-94430 GCF_000517525.1 Limulus polyphemus
GCTAATGTGGGTTACAATCGAGTGTCACTTTCTTACTTGCTGTGGTTTGTTAATGTGTATTGACAAAAGTCATGGTATCTGATCAAAAACACCTTAGGTGTGAAAAAGGATTGAGTGTAGCTACCAGTTTGGCCGTCAGTTTTGATTTCATTCCTTTAAGTCGCACAGTCAATCCTTTTTTGGACACACCTTTTTTCACACCTAAGGTGTTTTTGATTAGATATCAATCTTAAGACGCTCTGTAAAGAAAAGATAGTTTGAGACTTTTCCTACATATCCTTCTACGTGAAAGTATTAGACATAATCGCTGATGAAAAAGTTACCAAGTGCTTAGCTTGATCCTGTAAGTAACCTTCTAAAGCTAATGTGGTTACAATCGAGTGTCACTTTCTTACTTGCTGTGGTTTGTTAATGTGAATTGCCATAAAGTCATGATATCTAATCAAAAACATCTTAGGTGTGAAAAAAAGGTGCGGCCAAACAATTATTCAGTGTGCGACTTAAAGAAATGAAATCAAAATTGGCGGCCAAACTAGTAGTTACACTTATAGCATTGATAATAATTTTACAACAGATATTCATTCATTAGTTAACTAGGCAGCGTATTTTGTTTTATCAACCATCACTTATATTATTAACACTTACTACATTGTTTACACGACTTCTTGCAGTTTTCCATCATCCAAAGTGGGTTTCTCTGACACTCTCCCTGTCTCGCCCAAAATTCACAGTTTTGGTTTTTGTCCGCACATCCAACCACTGAGAGATATCGTAAGAAACAGAGTGATTAAAATATTTCATACCATAGATATATTCCATTTAATGCAATTAAATTGTTTATTATGAATAGTAGAGCAACGGCAACAATTATAAACATCTTTAATGAACGTTTCGGAATTACACATATTCCATCTTCGGCAAATCTATAAAAATGACAAATTGAACAATCTTTAGAACAATTTCTAATGTAAAAATACAATGAATAGTGTTAGAAATACAATAAAAAATCAACTGAAAAAAAAGAGATTGAGAGTTATTTGAATAAAGCAAGGGGGAACGAGTTTAGATTTTGTATTAATGTTTGGGTTTTCGTTCATAATATCTAGACTTTCTTTCATCAACAGTTCGTGATCATTACATCCAGAAGTTAAAATTGAAAAGCCTTTCAAGGAAATGGGGTACGATGACGTTTCGTTGTGAGAATATATTGGAGAGTTAGGTTGAGTTTGAAGTCCAGTTCTGTTAGAAACTCTCATATGTTCCAAGGCGCGAGAAGTTTTTCCTATGTACGTGACTTTACAGCTACCACATGTATATTTATATACGACCTTTGAACGTAAGAGTGAAGGTGAAATGTCTTTAGTTTTAAAAAAGCTACTGATACGAAGTGACGATTTGAAGACAATACGTAGTTTAATCTGGTGGTAGAAGGACCTGAGTAGCTTGTGGAGTTGGGTTTAAACATTAAAACTTTGTTTTCCAAGGAAAAGAATAACAAGAGCTAGAGGGAATTTGGAATATGATTGGATATTATTCGGTAGAGTTCTTGTCTTACTAAGAAGGTTACGTGTTAAGTTTTCTAGAAAGGATGAAGGATACTCATTTTTTCATAAGGTGTTCTGAAAGAAAGTTATTTCGTTATGAATAGAGATGTAATCCGAGCAGATCGAGAGTAGTACCTGTGAATAAGAGTTAATACTAAGTTTAGTTTGAATGATTTTTCTAAAGAGATAAGTTAGAGGAAAGGTTATATTTGCAGACTCTAGAGATGTATAGTTAATAAAGTTTTGTTAGCAGATTTTCAGAATTGCAGTTAGTTCAGTTAAGAAATATATTTTCAAGATTGAAAGACACTTTGGGTTGAGTTTGCCAAGCGGTTAGAGCGTTAGGACTGTGAATTCGGGAGTTCATAGTTTGCGTCCTTTTGGCTCAAAAATGCGCTCCGCTCTTTGTGACCGTAAGTGTACTGTAACAGTAACGACCAAAACCAATATTCGGCCAGACAAGAGTAATACAAAAGTTAGCGGTAGTGTTATCGAACACACGACTCATTAATTATGTGTCTGTAGAATCTGCTAACATAACTTTATTAACTATACATCTCTAGAGTCTGCAAATATAACTTCATTAAATATATATCTGTAGAATCTGCTCACATAATTTCATTAACAATACATCTGTAGAATCTGCTAAAATAACCTCATTAACTTTACATCTGTAGAATCTGCTAACATAACTTTATTAACTATGCATCTGTAGAATCTGCTCACATAATCTCATTAACAATGCATCTGTAAAATCTGCTAAAATAACCTCATTAACTATGCATCTGTAGAGTCTGCTAACATAATCTCATTAACAATATATCTGTAGAATCTGCTAAAATAACCTCATTAAATATATATCTGTAGAGTCTGCTAACATAACCTCATTAACAATACATCTGTAAAATCTGCTAACATACTTTAATAATATGGATGATTCAGCGCTAAATATCATAATACTTTGTTTTTCTTGTACTTAAATAACTTAAACTTAACACAGTCAACTGTGATAGAGTTGTTTTCTATTTTTTAATTTATTTTTATACCTAAGCACAACACCATTATCCCTGATGAAGTTTGGCTATCATTTTATTTATAAACCTAACACTGTTAACTGTACTGAAGTTATATATAAGCTATATAAGCCCATAAATTCAACATTTAAAGACGAATAGCAAATTAAGAGCAACGTTGAAGTACTATAGAAATAATGAATATAATTATCTGGCGTGACGGCTAGTTTGGTTAAGTCTCTTTTTGGTTTTCTTTTAAACCTTTCTTAACTTTTGCTTTTGGAGATGCACTAATGAAAATACTTTGCGTATATTGGTGAGCTGTGTGGATTTAAGAAAAAGACTACAGTTTTTGTGTTTTGTAAATAATGACTAATTTTTCTTTATATTCAATTTCCATAAATATTATTATATTTAAAAATTAATTGGATAATCATACTTGTAATATTTTTTTCCAAAATGAAAATTATTTTATTTTATATAGTAGCTTGGTAAATTGATTAGGAATAACCTAATATAGCCGATCCTTCTGAGATAACATTGGAAATACGGTGAAAAATAGCTTTAACAACAAGAGTACACAACTGATAATTTTGTACATTCTAATTCTAATCAATGCAGGTTTTAATTTTCTAATGAATTATGTCATCGTGTACTTCTAGTCAGTCTTATAGAATTGTCCCACGGTGGGACAGCGGTAAGTCTTCGGATTTACACTGCTAAAATCAGGGGTTCGATTCCCCTCGGTGGACGCAGCGGATAGCCATCATAGTCAACAACTTATAGGTTACTTTTAGGTCTGGTTTACTGACTTTTTATCACAAATTTTGAATGATTAATATAATTTCATTGGACTCTGAAAGTATTTGCCCATCACAGAACAAGGACTTCATAAGATTTATTAAAACACAGAATCGTTTGGATATATGAAAATCATCAATCTATAATTGAATGATATCAAAACTTTGAAAGTAAAAAAAAAAAACGAAGAAAAATATCTTACCTGGTGCAACTGTTGTAGAAAACATCTTGGTTGTTGTTGTTACTTCTGTTACTCCACATTTATAAAGTTTATTGATTTTCCGTATGTCTGTGTTACTAAAACCATTTCTTTGTCCAATTTGCACTCCGGGTCTTAAAGGTTTGATGGTTGGTTGACTTCGACTTTTTGAGAAAGCATATTCACCGTAATGCATTACAGACGCATAGTCGTAAGGTTCGCCTAGGTGTTGAATTTTTTGCAACGTATACTTGGCAAAGTTGTACGCCATGCCTAGCAAGAACAGTAATAGGTAAATCCTTTAAAGCTAAAAAAAAAAACAAAAAAACTAAAAGTAATCACTGTCAAGGTTAATGTAATCACCATGAATTATGTTTAATATAAGTAGCATCATGGACTGGTTTCCGCAGTTAGTATCGACTAAAATGACAAAAGAAAACCAACCCGCTTAGCAGTTTATGACAGAGTTAAATTTATCAACAAACATATTACTCAAAGTAACAGAAATAGATTGTGGTGTTGATGTATATTTAGATAAAGTTTCCCCTAAACATACTTAACGAAAAATTAAAATAAGGAAACTTTTTATTTAGTCTTCGTTTCTTTGATAGAGAGAGAGATTGTTTTAGGTATTGTACATGTAAAGACATTCCAAAAATCTTACGTTTTTGAATATAAGATAATCACGTATTCAACTCTGTATCCTACTTTCTTGGATATTGTTCCACAAGGTGATCACGTATTCATCTCTGTTCCTTACATTCTTTGGTGTTGTTTTACAAGGTCATCACGTATTAACCTCTGCATCTTACATTCTTGGATGTTGTTCCACAAGGTGATCACGTATTAACCTCTTACATTCTTGGGTGTTGTTCCACAAGGTGATCACGTATTAACCTCCGTATCTTACCTTCTTGGGTGTTGTTCCACAATGTGGTCATGTATTCATCTCTGTTCTTTACTTTCTTTGCTATTGTTTTACAAGGTGATCACGTATTCATCTCTGTTCCTTACCTTCTTGGGTGTTGTTCCACAAGGTGATCGTGTATTCATCTCTGTTCCTTACCTTCTTTGGTGTTGTTTTACAAGTTCATCACGTATTAGCCTCTGTATTTTACCCTCTTGGGTATTGTTTTACAAGATCATCACGTATTCATATCTGTTTCTTACCTTCTTTGATGTTGTTTTACAAAGTCATCACGTATTAACCTCTGTATCTTACCCTCTTGGGTGTTGTTCTACAAGATCATCACGTATTCATATCTGTTCCTTACCTTCTTTGATGTTGTTTTACAAAGTCATCACGTATTAACCTCTGCTATCTTACCCTCTTGGGTATTGTTCTACAAGATCATCACGTATTCATATATGTTCCTTACCTTCTTTGGTGTTGTTTTACAATGTCATCACGTATTCATTTCTGTATCTTACCTTCTTGTATGTTATTCCACAATATTGTCACGTATTCATCTCTGTCTGCTCTACTTTGTTCGTGCCAAAACCCCACAGCGTGCATCAGTTCGTGGATAACAACTCCAACATAAACACAACCGTGTCCCAGAGTAAGAAGTTGAGGACCACCGTTCCGACCCACTGCCGAGCTACAACTATATAAAATACACCATAAAAATGGTCATGTAATTATTTCCACACTGATAATGACTCGGGTAACGAAAATGATAACCAATGAATTTATATTTAATTATTACTTGGAATGAGTTTGAAAGCTTTATTTACTATTTCGATAAACATTTGGACTCGTACAAGTCGAAATATACTAACACTGAACACAAAGATATAAATAGACACATATACATACATGTCTCCACATATATAATATACAAATAATGGGTGAATTATAAAATAATTAACTAAAATTTATGATGACAAAATTTACCGAAGTCCTTCCTTGAAACAAATAAACAAAATTTACTGAAGTTCGACTTTTAAGCTTAGCTAGCTTTGATATAACATACCCAGTACCGCAAGTGACCTGATTAATCAACTTTAGCCTAACATACCCAGTACCGCAAGTGATCTAATTAATCAACTTTAGCCTAACATACCAGGTACCGCAAGTGACCTGATTAATCAACTTTAGCCTAACATACCCAGTACCGCAAGTGATCTAATTAATCAACTTTAGCCTAACATACCCAGCACCGCAAGTGATCTAATTAATCAACTTTAGCCTAACATACCCAGCACCGCAAGTGATCTAATTAATCAACTTT
>NW_013668320.1:95242-102711 GCF_000517525.1 Limulus polyphemus
TGAATTGTTAAACTAAGAGTAAAGAACAGGGTTAATTGGGAGAATTGGACTAAATGTTACATTAACAGCTTTAAATTAGATGTGTTTAACTTGTGTTGTTGAAATGAATCTGGTTAGCATTAATTTGGTAACTTTTTCTTTACGTAAATATTGCCACTGCTATATTTGTTAAAATAATTGAAAATTATCAATTGGTTTAATGAGTACGCACGTATTTACTACAATTTACGATCGCTTTTAATCACGATTATGGCATGTTATAATTTCGATTAAGCTTGTAAAAGATGTTTTTTTCCCAATAAATCTTGATGAACTAGAATTTCCAACTTGAACAGTATATGCTCTAGGACTAAGCAGCCAGATTAGAGGTCCCTAGTAATTAGAGATAGCCCTAATTTTAATTTACTGACTAGAGTATTTAGTCAACATCATCCGTTAACACAAGTGTTTTTTGTCCGTAACTTTGAACCGAATAAAAGGATTGACGGTCACTTTTGTATGGCATCACAGCTGAAAGTAAAGAGCGCTTTCAACGGCATCAGGTCTCGAAACATAGACCTTCTTATCCGAAGCCCAGGACAATAACCACTAGGACACTGTTGATTATTAAAATTAAATAAACCAGATCTGGTAATATATTCAACACAATAAGATCCTACTTAGTTGAAAACCTAACAAATGGTTGTTTTATTAGTTAAACATTAAATAATTGGCTGTATTTTTAATTAAACTTTGAATGTTATTTTACCTTTCCTTAATAAAACAGAAAGTGTGTGATTCTGTATACAATTAAATTTCCATGTGTAGCTCTTTCAATTAAAAACTGATAATTTGGTCTTATCTTTAGTTACATATTATATGAACATTTATATTTTAATTAACTTTCCAGTGGTTCGAGACAACATTGGAAAATATAGTTCTGTTTACACCTAACCATTAAATGTGTGGATATATAGTTGCCTATGAAATATACATTTCGAAATCGCTTAATGTATTTTTTATTTTTTACTTTAAACTTGATTTCATTTCGAAAAGTGCTTTTATACTCGACAAAAACCTCTTTCTGAATAATGAGCTTATGAAACTGTCATTGGAAGACTTTTTTTTTATGGAAGGTGTTAACTTACCAAACAGCATATCTGAATTTAGAACCTGAAAGAGAAAACAAATTTCTGGTTAACTTTAACGAATAATTTTGATTATCTAGAGATAGATTGAAAACCCCGAAAAGTATTAAAATCCACAACTTTCTGACTGTTTCAATAAGTATAAAATAAACTTATACTACTTAAGATACTATTTTTTCAATTGTCAATAAACAGTTATCCCGTGAAATTTTAATTGTTATGTTTGCCTTTGCTAGTGCAGATAACCCTCGAGTATCTTTGTACGAGATTCAAAAGGAACCAAACCAGGACTCGAACCATAAACCGTCAAATACATTGTTTCATTTGGGAGAATCAGGTACACCATATACGATATGGTTATGTTTTTATTTTGCGCAAAGCTACACGAGGGCTATCTGCACTAGCCGACCCTAATTTAACGGTGAAAGACTAGAGTGAAGGCAGGTAGTTAACACCACTCACCGTCAACTCTTGGACCACTATTTTAAAATAGTGTTTGGGGGGACGGGGATTCGAACCCGCTACCCGCAGCTTGCGAGTAGAACACTCTAGCCACCTGGTTACAGTATGGGCATACTAGCCATAGCAACCTGATCACAGTATGGGCATACTAGCCATAGGCCATGCTAAACCCAATAATATAACATAATTTATTAGCCCTCAGACGTCCTCTTTGAGGAACTGAAAAAACAACCTTTTTAACTATAATTGATACTAACTAATATAGTATTAAATAACATATTTTCTCATATAGAAAACAGATAAAACAGTCAAAATTATACAGTTATCGATGCTATACAAATCGATATAATGTTCAAACTGACACATTGTTTGCACTGTTTTTTCTTCTTCTTTTATTTGAAAAATGGATTTCGGTATTTCGACATATTAGAGATATAGGGTTTCGATTTTGTTCCTTTCCTACTGCATCTTATGTTTAAAATATAAATTACATAACAAGCTTAAGTACATCATTTTTTGTGTTGATCGTCTGAATGAACTAAACTCTAACAAATGTGTCTCTCTTTACCACCATATTCGAGAGTGACATAAAGTGGCTTTCATATTAGTGTGGGCCTGGAATGGCCTGGTGGTCAGGTGTGTGTGTGTTTTTCTTATTGCAAAGCCACATGGGCTATCTGCTGTGTTCACCTAGGGCAATCGAACCCCAAATTTTAGCGTTGTAAATCCGTAGATTACCGCTGTCCTACCGGAAAACTGGTGGTTAGGGCGCTTAACTCGCAATTTGAAGGTCGCGGGTCACCGAATATGCTCGTCCTTTTAGCCGTGGGGTAGTTAAAATGTGACGGTCAGTCCTACTATTCGCTAGTAAAAGAATAGCCAAAAGTTGGCTGTGGGTAGTGTTGACTAAATGCCTTCCCTCTAGTCTATCATTGCTAAATTAGGGACGGCTAGCACAGATAGCCCTCAAAACGTTTAGCGCGAAATTCAAAACAAACTACATTATTATGACTTAATTTTTTTTCTTAATTAGAATTATTATCTCGTATGCGAGAGTACCTTTTAATTCTTAATAGATAATTTTAATAAACATCTGTGACTTCAATTTTAGAGCTACAAAATATTAGGCTTAGAGCTCTAAAATTGAAGTTATTAACCCACTGATTTTGTATGTTAACAAAATAAAATAAATTCTACTCACGCCATTACGTATTGGTGGCCTAATAGTGACAGATCTTGGAAGTTCTAAGGTCAGTAGCATGCCACCTGTGTTCTTCTGAGGCTGTGAAAACGTATTGTTTTCGTTAAAGTTATTACCCAATGGATGTGCATTGGTATTGAAATATTCGAAACAGACCAGAAGCGCAGAAAATAAACCCCTATACCATAAAATTTGTTTCATACTGTACAATCTCGAAAGTTCGAGAAAAACGGATACTTTTGGTTAAGATCCCAGATGAAGGAGTTTATATAGTATTTTGAGCTTTACATTCCAGCTTGGGTTTCTGGGAAAAAATAAGCAAAATGTTGGCATTAATAATTTTATTCGAAATTTTCTAAACACCCAATTGTGGTCGGTTTAAGAAAGAGAAAGCTTTGATTGGCGAACTAAAAACCACCCAAAAATTGTTCTGAGGATAAGTCACATGGCCGCTAGCAGAGAAACGACGTGAGTGAAGGGTGACGACCGCGTGAACTGTAATTGTCATAGGTACCACAGGTTTTTCCAAGAAACGGATGACCTGTTGCTAAGGTATTGTGGGGACTCCATCCATAACTCTAGTTGATAAGAAGCTCCTTTTCTCAGCAATAAAAATAGGTGTGGTGTTCATTTTTCGCTTTTGTTAAACCATTTCCTAAAAATGAATATGTTGTATTTCGCGCAAAGCTACACGACGGCTATCTGCGCTAGCCGTCCCTAATTTAGCAGTGAAAGACTAGAGGGAAGGCAGCTAGTCATCACCACCCACCGCCAACTCTTAGGCTACTCTTTTACTAACGAATAGTGGGATTGACCATCACGTTAAAATAATGCTCCCACGGCTGAAAGGGCGATCATGTTTTCTGGGACGAGGGATTCGAACCTGTGACCCTCAGATTGCGAGTAAAGCACCCTCACCACGTGGTCATGCCGGGTGTACATGTTGTATGCAGCAAAGAATGGTTTTACAACTTAAATTAATAAAATCTAATTTTATCTATTACTCTATTTACATGTATCTCCATTTTTCATCACCTATGCTCTTTTTGTTTTTGAATAAGAGATAAAAATGTCTTCAAGGTTCATGGACTATTAAACCATTGTACTATTCTCTTGAACATAAAACATGATCAAATGTTATGCTTGACTTTTAAAGTTGGCTTCTTTCAAAGATTATACTTATCCTTATATTACAAAAATAGATATGAAATGATACTTTTTGCATATTTATGCTCGTCAAACTTATAAAACAATGGATGGTAGGTCATATATGAAAAATAGTAATTATTATTCATTAAGGTTCGTTTGGTAACATGTAAAATTATACTGTAAAGTCTGTAAGAATATATCATAATGTTGACCATTTATTTGTTATATAATTTAGCAAATCTTATAATAAGAGAGGAAGTCTGATCGTTATGCCCCCAGTGGCACAGCATTATGTCTGCGGACTTACAACGCTAGAAACTTGGTTTCGATACCCGTGGTGGGCAGAGCACAGATAGCCCATTGTGTAGCTTTGTGCTTAACTACAAACAAACTGATCGTTATGAAATTAAAATTACCTTTTGGTATAAACATGGCCAGGCGTGGCCTAGTGGCTAGCGTGCTAGGCCATAGATTCGAGGGTCTATAGTTCGAACCTCACTGCTGTAAAGTCGCGCTCAGCACTTTAAAACTATGTGTGCGTTATAAGAGTAGCAGCCAAATCCTACTATTCGATTAGGGTAGCACAACAGTTGGTGATGGGTGCTCTTAATTGATTGTTTTCCCTCAAGTCTACTAATTCAAAATTATGTTACTACTATCGCAGGCAGTCTTGAGTAGGCTTGTGCAAAAATCCGAAACCAACATACAAAAGCATAACTTTTGGTTTAAAACAGTAAGTTTGTATAATATAAAATGTCACTTGATGACATAATGTAAAAATCAACTTGATTTCCTTTTTCTCTGATAAAACGTTTTATCCATGTAAACGAGGCCATAGCTGACAAAATGTTTTCTAGTTTACATGCCTGATAAGTAATTTCATTAGCTCCTGGTGATTTGGAGACACGTTAAAAAGTACTTATAGTAAAGTAAAATTAAGTGTGAAACCTCCTATTGTCTTTATTTCTTAGAAAAATACAAGAATGAAACATTGTGACTTTAATAAAACATAATATATATCTTCCAAAATTAAAAAAATAAAATGCCCAGAATAGAAACAAAGTTAAAGATGGACTAAATCTGTAACGAAGCCCCAAAATAATAATTGAGTATTAAATACTGGTTTCGTTTTTCTCTTCTTTTTTTTCACCCCATTATTATGTGTTTGCCCATAACAGCTAATAGTACGTGACGGTAAGTTTTTAGGCTTAGCCTTGAATGCTGGATAAGTTAGGTCAGTTTGTACATTTCCTTTATAAATGCACATTTTTTGTTTTCTACTCGTCTTTATTGTTTATTTCATAAACTCAAATTTAAGATTATGGTTGCAGGAACAAAAGAAAGCTTCAAACTTAAATATTACAAAACGCATGTAAGTGATTTCCCCAGCACGTGCGAATAAAGATTCTAAGGAAATAGCGAATATATTTCTGAAATATTTATAACTACTTAATACGATTTCCTTTTTCATAAGAAGTAAATCATTTCCGCGGCATCTATGCAAACCATCTTTTATGCTAATATGCTAGTAATTCGCTAAGAAATCGCTTTGACGCTACCGGCGAAAAGTAAATTCCGTTACCCTCCTTCAGTTTCTAGGAAAATGAAAGCAGCAGGCATTAACTCACTTCGTAGAACAGTGACAAAAAGAAACACAGAGATGGAAAAAGAGTTGCACCAATCAAGTCACAAGGAAATTCCTCCACATTACTTCTCTGCCGCTTATCTCTTCGGTTTGTTTTGAATATCGCTCAAAGCTACTCGATGGCTATCTGCGCTAGACGTCCCTAATTTTGAAGTGAAAGTCTAAAGGGAAGGTGACTAGTCATCACTACCCACCGCCAACTCTTGGGCTCCTCTTTTACCAACGAATAGTTGGATTGATCATGACATAATAACGCCCCTTACGGCTGAAAAGGCGTACATGTTTGGTGGGATGGGGATTCGGACCAGCGACCCTCAGATTGCGAGTCAAACGCTCTAACCACCTGGCCATGCCGTGCATTATCTCTTCATTTGTTTGTTTGTAGTTAAGCACAAAGCTACACAATGGCCTGGGCTACTTGTACTCTGCCAACCACAGGTATCAAAACCCGGATTCTAGCATTGTAAGTCCGCAGACATGCCGCTGTGCCACTGGGTGGGGGCATATTTCTTCGGAAGCTTCAACAAGAAAATTATAAACGTTATTCGTTCTCATATTTATTATTTTTGGCTCTTATTTATATATATTTCCTATGTTTTTATTCTTGTAAATAATCCTAAATAAATCTACCTAAAGATATAAAAAGCATTATCATTATCCTCAAAAATAAAACTAAATAATTGATAATACAAAAAATGAAATCAATAAATTAAAACAATAGGCCAATAGAAGCGCAATAGAATAGCGATCATTCAGAGTTACACTTTTTAAATTGTTGTTTATGTTAGAGAAAAGCCACTTTGAACTATCTGCCGTGTCCATTGTGAGGAATCGAACCCTGGAGTTTAGAATGGTAAGTCAATATTCATCCCTTATATTATGTTCACAGAATTATATCGTTTTATACCATTGTGCTAACAAAAGTTTCTTGACATTAGTCTCCCTATTTCAGTCTCTCGTCCATAGTATGTTATGAAATACCGTCGAAGATGTATTTCTTGTAACAACTAGATCGTACACATAAAACTGTGGGTTTGTTTGGCCTTATAGAAACGATTACGAAATTCTGACACTTTCCTTTTTCTCTTGTAGAACATTCAGTTTCGTTACCAGGGAAAATGGTAACTTTAGAAAAGTCAAAATATTCAAATATAATAATAATTTGCATATTTTTTTTTTATACTTAGTGTGGTCAAAAATGCTAAACTGACTTTTTATATCCGTGCTATTTACATAATCAAAAATCATTTGTGTACACAACAGCGCTATCTCTAGACATTTGGTTTGTGTTGATCTTGTTGACCTGAAATTTGTCTCAGAAAAATTCCATTATTTTATGCATTTCAATGAGATTCTACTTGAATATCGCCCCACAGAGGCTCAGTGGCAAGTTCGAGGGCTTATAACGCTAAATATCGGATTTTGATACCTGCGGCGACAAAAGCACGGGTTGCCCATTGAGTAGCTTCGTTCTTAACATCAAACAAATAAATAATACTTAAATACTAATTCTGATATTGTCCTGGAGCCAACTTTTCAGATCTTCCAAAATTCATGCATGTGATTAGAGTCAAACATTTTTATCTTACTCTGATAATCGTTCGTTGATGCTAGAATCTATAGACGTAATTTCAAAACTATTTTCGTTCAATTTTACATTTAAAGAACAAACAAGTATTAACATAAAAAGCATGATAGAATAAGTCGCAAACCTAAAGAAATGTTTATTTACTGTACATGAAAAATCACATAGTTTTCTGATAGTATTTGTAGCTTTAACGCAACATCTACGTTATTTACTCGTTTATTAATTGAGTAACTGAGTACAAGAAGGACGCTTTATTTGAGGGGGCAATACATCATAAATGGGTGAAAAATTGTCCTA
>NW_013668320.1:103092-115865 GCF_000517525.1 Limulus polyphemus
AAAAGTTGCTGTTTGTTACTAAGCACATAGCTACACAATGGGCTATCTGTGCTCTGCCCAGCACGGGTATCGAAACCCGGTTTCTAATGGTATAAATCTGCAGATATACCACTGTGCCATTGGGGGGCTTGACTGAATAAACGTAATCGTACGAACTTACGCTTAATTTCAAACACTTCATTTATCTGCAACTTGTACTAGACGAAATGGTAGAATTTCCTACAAGTATATCTCAGACTATACCTATAAGTCCGACTTTAAAACTTAAGATCTGTACTTCTCTCTCACTTAAACTAAAGTAGCGAGAATACATTTAATCCTAAAGAGCGTACTTATTTGAGTTATTATAATTTTACCGAACTAATAACATTTAATTCGTAGACCCAAACCGCTAAGATAATGTTTAAAGCACAGATTTTACAGTCTCAATAGATTCATACCGCTGTGATAACATTTAAGTCATAACTTTAATGCTTTTGGTACACTCATGTCACTCTGATAATGTTTAAAGCACAGCTCCAAGTTACTATGACAATTATGCCTTTATAATTAAAATCAGTTATAATATACCGAGTTAATTTTAGGAGGTGCCCAACATTGAGTGAGGATTAATTAATTAGGGGACCAGAAGGCACTGGCAATGTATAACTGCATTTTTAATGCCATTTTATCTTTAGGGTTTGATTTGTTTTGAACATCGCTCAAAGCTACTCGAGGGCTATTTGTGCTACCCGTCCCTAATTTAGTAGTGATAGACTCACCACCCACCGCCAACTCTTGAGCTACTCTTTGACCAACGAATAGTAGGATTGACTGTCACATTATAATGCCTTCATGGCTGAAAGGACAAGCAGGTACGGTGAAGGGGATTTGTGAGTCGAGCTCCCTAATCTCTAGTCTAGGCCAGACCCTTCATCTTTAAGGAAGAAGTATCAATCTAATGTTTTGTAATAATTCTTATTAATGAATTTAATTATTTTTTTGTAATAATTCTTATTAATGAATTTAATTATTTTTTGTAATAATTCTTATTAATGAATTTAATTAATTTTTTGTAATAATTCTTATTAATGAATTTAATTAATTTTTTGTAATAATTCTTATTAATGAATTTAATTAATTTTTTTACAACATTTATGATTTTTGTGCAGACTGCACAATCATATTATGAGTGAAAGTTCAATCAAGCGTCATAAGCCTATCCTCTTATAATAACCCTTCCATCCCAGGTATCATCCTAGAAGCCCCCCTTTGAACCTTTCCCAACAATTCAGTGTCTTTCTGAGGTAGGAGGCCCAAGACTTAACACTATACTGCAGATATGGCCTAACCAGTGACCTATACAATGACACTATAAACTATTTAGAGTTGTATTCATCATCCCACCTAAAATCCTATTTGCCCTACCACTAGCAACAACACATTGTTTGGATGGCTTAAGAGACTGCTCAACCAGAACACCAAGATCGTTTTCTTCTATAACACTGTTAAGGTTATTTCGATCAAACTATACTTCAAATTGTGACATCCCTCATGCATTACCATGCCTTTATTATAATTAAAAGCAATCTACCATTTATTCGCCTAACTCACCAATTAATCCAAATAACTCCTCACCGCCAGAAACACCCGAAACGTTAATGTCGTCACCAAATTTAAATAACATATTGACATTTCCTTTGTCATTACTGTAAATCAAAAAGAGCAAAGGTCCTAACACTGACCCTTGAGGTGCCCCATTCGTGAAATTAATCCAGTTTGACTGGATTCCATTTCTGACAAACCTCTCTTTTTTCAATATAGCTACTTTTCTAGCCAATGAATCAACCTATCCCCACATCTACAGAGATAACTTTTTAAAAACTTTTTATGTGGCATCTTTTCAAATGCTTTCTTAAAATCTAGATACACCACCTCCAACCCCGTATCCTCATCTATACGTAACTAGTGATCTCTAGTGTCAAAAGATTAGTAGCGGATAGAAACAAGCATAATTGAAATGTAATTAATATTTCTGTAATCATAAGTACCTAATTTTGTTACGTTTTTAAAGCTGGAAAAATTTGATAAACTTGAATTTTCTCTTTACCGTATCTGAAATCACCATAAATATAGCACATAGCGTCCTCTGCAGGAATAAATATATACTAAGTTAATTCTGATATCGGAAGTGCTATAAACAGCTTTTTACAAGAAAAATTTTAAAAGGAATTTCCAGAATTTTTTGGAACTTCTTTTATTATTTCCGGTACTTACATCGACGAAAGACGCGTAAACTAACAACCACCGGCACATGTTGCCCAACGAGAAATACACACCTTTAAGTAATTATAACCAAGGGAAACTCGTTTTATGGGAGTTCCCCGCCGTTTCGTTCGTGTGCACTATTTAATAAGTAAAATCGCAAGTTTTGTTGTGTGATCCTGTTTGTTTTTACCTTATATAAATCCTAGTCAAATATAGCACTCTTTATTTCGTTTTGAATATAACACTCTTTATTTAGTTTTTAATATAGCACTCTTTATTTAGTTTTGAATATAGCACTCTTTGTTTAGTTTTTAATATAGCACTATTTATTTCGTTTTTAATATAGCACTCTTTATTTAGTTTTTAATATAGTACTCTTTATTTAGTTTTTAATATAGCACTATTTATTTCGTTTTTAATATAGCATTCTTTATTTAGTTTTTAATATAGCACTATTTATTTAGTTTTGTAATATAGCACTCTTTATTTAGTTTTGAATATAGCACTCTTTGTTTAGTTTTTAATATAGCACTCTTTATTTCGTTTTGAATATAGCACTCTTTATTTAGTTTTTAATATAGCACTATTTATTTCGTTTTTAATATAGTACTCTTTATTTAGTTTTTAATGCTTTCTTGACCGTGAGATTTAATATTTTTTCATGAATATCAAATGAAATGTTCTGATGTGAATACTGAGGTAAAACGTTCAAAAATTCGTTATTTTTAAGAATTATTTTCGCTTACTAAAAATTTATTGAAAGTACGATTTTTATTTTATTGTACCATTGTGTTCATATTAAACACATAGTTGCCTAACTATCTTCAACTATAAACTTCATAAAATTATTTTAACTAATTTATATAATTTTCAGGGATTATATTATTTTATAGTACATGTATATTTGATTAAATAATATATAAAAGAGGAGAGACGAAAATAATTTATATATAATATCAGACGCGGATCCAGGGGGTCTGGACCCCCCTGCTCGTGCAAAGTATAATGATATTATTTTCTAAATATCCAAATAAAGATATTTTATAAATAAGAAACTCAAAATACCCCAAGTAATTTTTTTTATCTAATATAAGTAAGATACCTTCCATCTTATTCTTTTACTTACTTTTTTTACTTTACTTATATTTTTTTACTTTACTTTTTAGTCAACTCCAGTGCTGATAGAATGTGGATTAAATCCCTCTAATGTTCGAGGACAATCATATGACACCACCTCCACAATGGCCTCCCATAATCAAGAAGTACAAGGTATCTTTCGCAGAGATGTTCCAAGGGCTCTTTATACACCATGCAACACCCATAAGCTCAACTTGGTTATTGCGTCTGCATAAAAACTGCCGCAAATTCGGAACTGCATAACAGCCGTCATTGATACCTATTTGTTTTTTAATACATCACACAAACGCCAAGGTTTCCTGGAGAAGGTCATTGTTCACTCAAGAGATGAAGTTCAGCATTCGTGACAGCATAAACTTAAAGGACAGTGTAAGACAAGATGGTTGAGCGATTTGACATGGCACCAGCGGTAATAACTACTTTGTTTTGTCGTTTTCACATGCCGATCAATTTATTGTTTCAATTTCTTACAGGTCAACCCACCCAGCCAAAAACCCGAAGGAGTATTTCAAACGGGCGATTGTGATGCTCTTTATTGATGATGTGAATACACAACTGGCTGAGCTCTCTGACCCTCAAAAACTATAATTTGATACCAGAACAAAGAATCTAGGCCTCCAATTTTTTTCAATTATCAGATTTGTGGCGATTTGTAGGCTAGTACCGCCATCTTTAAAAATGGCGGAGCACTGGTTTGACGGCCTTAAGCGTTTATACAGACATAGGAGTAAAGGTTGTAAGCCCCTTAGTTTCCGAGATATGGAGCGTTACTCTATGAAATGTCCGCTAGTTTAAAAAACTGCCACCCTGGCGACCACAAGCCAAATCTGGGATGGCACTATATCTAAATTTGCATGTTTTGGCATAATACGTGTGTGCCAAGTTTCATGCTTTTTACCACAAAGTGCACGATTCATTCCTATTTTGTAACCTGTAAGAAAACATCATTAAACTGTATACACTTTTACTGGAAAAAATGTAACTAGTTTTACACGTAATTAACATACATTCAGCCCCCAGTAGCACAGCGGTTTGTCTGCGGACTTACAACGCTAGAAACCGGGTTTCGATACCCGTGGTGGGCAGAGCAAAGATAGCCCATTGTGTAGCTTTGTGCATAATTACAAACAAACATACATTCACATACGCAGTTTTTGGTTTATTTTCATGAAATAAAGATTACTCATATTGGAAGAATTATTTAGATTACTTCGTTTCTGTGTAAAGTTATGCACAAAGTACATATATATATATATATAATTTTGAATCTCAGAAACTTTAAAAATGATTGTTAAGTCAACGATTCATTTCAGTTACATATTTACTACAACACCTCAGTGGCTCAGCGACAAGTCTGAAGGCTTATAACACTAAAAAACGTGTTTCGATGCCCATGGTGGTCACAGCACAGATAGCCCAATGTGTAGCTTTGCGCTTAACTACAAACACATCAAATATTTCACATCTTAATCCTGTAATAACGAGAGTAATAATTGTGAAATGCTCCCTTGTCGATAATTGCCCAGATCTCATGTATCGTTTTCTGTCACTGACAAATTGCTTTCGAAAGGATTATTACTAGATTTCCGAGAACTGGCTGGAGGATTAATTTAGGTAATTGACCGGTCTACGTATCTGTCTAGAAATCAGTTAGCATCTTGTGACTTATAAACTGTCACGTTGTCTGTGATAAATTTATCTAGCTTCTTGTTTGTTTACTGAGATTCCAAGACATCTAGGAGACGACATCATCACCATAAAAATAAAGTAGCAAAAGTTCAATTACTTTCAATGTGTCGTTCAATTACTTTAGAAAAGTATTACATATTACACTGAATGTTTATTGATGTACTTTTTTAACGAATGTAAACCGCCTCCAGTGGTTTTGAATAATATAATACATACAACTGAACCACAAACGAATTACATTATAAGAAACTGTGTATATATGTGTTTTAACGACTTATGTTTTATAAATAATGAACTATTTCCCTTTTCTAAATAAGTTTAATTAATATTATCAATGAAAGTGTTAAACATAATACCAAATATTTGTATTAATCATAAGGCTGAATTTCGAATTATTGGCTTATTATACAGATTTAGGACTAACCTAACTCTCGTAAGCTGATGGAATCTCTAGAGATATTATTTGTATTACGGCCAAAAATAGCAAAAACAGAGTCAGCGTCCAGCTGATCACTGAATGCATTGTATTACACGTTTGAGTTTTCTTTTTTATTACTTTATGACATTAAATATTTCTATTTAACTCGTTATACAAGATTAGGTTTATTAAACTTAAGTTTTAACTGAAGTTCATAACAATGACACATCTATTCTCATATACTATTTCAATGGTCTGCAAGATTTGATATATGTTACTGTACTATACTTTATTGTATGTCTTAAAGCAACCTTGTTTTTAAACACAATATAGAAAAAGATATAAATAAATAGAACATATACCAGACTATATCTAAGCTTATAGTGTCTAATAGACATTATCATAATCAAATATATTACTGGAATTTTCGACATGTAAAAATAACAATAATAAATAAAGTTGTGTTAAAAGTAAGTGACAAAAACTGAAACGATTAAACTCCAAAAACTGCTAAAAAACAGAGAGGAAGTATTAAGATTTACATACTAGATGAAAATAATCCTATACAGGTTAGCTACTGTATACCCTCACACCACAGACTATCACTTTTTGGAATAATACGTCTAATCTGTATTTGAATATGCATAATAACCTGATCGTGTAGTGTATCAGTTCTATGAATTGTCAGATTTAGTTATATTTAGTAGTTGCCCATTGAGCAGGAGCGGCCTTATCAAAGACCGTTTCTTTTACAGGCTATTTATAGTTATCTGTTATTGGAATCATTAAAAAAGCGGCAATTGAAAAAATAATACATTTGTTACTAGAAAAAACTGTAGTCACTAACTGGTTGTGATTGAACGAGCAAAAACATAATTGGACAGGCTCATGTAACGTGTAATAAACGTCATTCTGTGCCTCTGTTCATTGGTTTCTCCAAGAATGGTCAGGATATGACTAACTACAACAACACCATGAAATAACATTACAAAAACTAGCATGTAGCAGCCAACATCCACGTCAAAACTTTCTTGTCTTAGATGCAAATAGAAAAAAATATCACTTTTGTAGTTTTTAGAGCAGTGTTTCTGAAATAGTGGGACGCAAAGTTTCGAAAATAATTGTTAAGAATTTGGAAAAAAGGGCATTGCCTCGCTTTGTACTTACTGCCTATTAATTATTTTTAACCTACAAAATATTAGGTAAAATTATATTAAAAACTAAGATATTAACCGTTTATACATATATATTTGGTGATGGCAGTAGGGGAGAGCGGGGATGTTTCGAACAGTGGCATTCTTGAAAAGGGTCAGGCTCGAGATCCCGCGAGAAAAAGTGTAATGTTTTGATGACGTCATTACGCCACTAGCATCCAGCTGCCACACACGATAGCTTCTCAAGTTAAGATTATTTTTGTTCTTGCTTTTCCAAGGTAATTTTTAAGTTGGATTTTGTAAGTCCTATCTTTATAAATATGCCAGATATTGCTTACATATCAGCTACAGTGAAACTGTAATCTATTAAAAAGATATTGTTATAAGTATCTCGTATAAGCTTTTCACCTGCACATACCAATGTAATCATGCCTTTTTCACTGAAATTTCAATCTGTCCTACAACCTTCATCAGCTGTAAATATTAAACTAAATCTTTTTATATCTTTTAAGTATATATTTGTTCATGACTTTTATTTTATTTTGTTTGTATTTAATATTTTGTCTGTTTTTATATGTATATATTTGGATTACTTATTATTTTATGTAATGCCGTATTTGAAAAAAACATCTGCCCTCTTGTGTTTTGAAAAAAAAAGGCAGTGTATGATTTCTACTTTCAAGAAAATTTCCTAATTTTAAGGAAATTTGGCAGTTTTAAGGAAAAATTTAAGGAAATGAAAAATCATGGGGTATTCTAAGAAACTCGAGTTTTCACTATAAACATTCTAATATTCTATAAAAGATGTTTGAATTAATTATTTGCACGCATAAAACTGGAAAATGCCACCCTGTTCACTTTATCAGTAAGATGTGGACACTAATAGGAAACTCAATGATAATAACCAATCAGGTGGCGTGAACCGGCTTCATCGCTTGTGATCAAAATTCGTTTTCAGACACCTCGCCAGTTGCATTATAACATCACTTACTTAGGGCCCCCAGTGGCACAGTGGTATATCTGCGGACTTATACTGCTAGAAACCGGGTTTCGATACCCGTGGTGGGCAGAGCACAGATAGCCCTTTGTGTAGCTTTGTGCTTAATAATAAACAAACAAACACTTACTTAGGTGTGATTTGACTTCTCTTATTGCATATTTTTTTTTTACTCAGATTACACTTACCATGTATTTAGCTAAAAAGGAGTTGAAATTTACGAGTTGAAGTTTAAGCGCTAACTTCGTTTCTATTTGCATTATGTTTATCATACTTTCTCTGAAAGACATTTAGGGCCTCACTATCTATGAGGGCCACAGTTGTTCTTTTATTTGTTATTTCAAATTATAATTAAAATCATTCGTATATTTTTTTTAATTTGGATTTTCTATATATTTACCTATATATTGTTTGCAAATGATTTGTTCATAACTTATGCGCATACTTATTTTTTTACAGGTGTGATGTACCAGTATTGTGAAATTGTTAGTTTGTCTTATTTCGGTCGTTTTTACTAAGAATAAAAATGAGCAAACAAGGACTTTGAAAAAATATCTGATGGAAGTATGACGACAGCTACATTCAGTATGGAATCTCAAAGAGTGGAAATTATCATACACTTCTTGTGTCGTATGTGGAGGAGCATTAACCAATTCTGGAATCAAATCTCAACTAAAAGATGTGTTTGCTTTGACATCCGATTGCTAAGTGTAAAAGGCCATACACAATAGGAGAGCCACTGGTAAAGCAAGCAATATTAGATGCCTATAGAGAGGTTCTTGGTGATGGAGCAGCAAATAAGATTGCTACTATCCCACTTTCAAATGATACAATTATACGTCGCCTTTAAAGCTTGTTTTGTGATATCGAAACTCAACTACTTGTCTGATAGATGAATGAATAGGTATCTCAAACAGTATAATTTTGACAGGAATTGTTCTGTATGTCAATGAAGAGAAAGTGTTTGAGGATATTTTTATGTTTCGAAAACAAAAAGACAAGTTCAGAGATATTCAGGTTATTGATGAGTATTTTTAAAAGAACTGCTTGAACTGGAAATGTATTGTTGGTTTTTATATTGATGGCACTGCTCCAACGAAAGGGTCACTGCAAGAAGTTGCAAAGTTGCAAAGTGTCATGATATGAAAGACTGTTTAGTGTAGATATTATTGATTTATTTACTTTGTGAGTGAATATTTCATGACTGTTTAGTGTGTTGTTTTTTCAGACAAAGATAATTAAAAGCAATGATTTTGAAGTAAACGTTATGACAAGTTTAGTTGCGTAACTTGTGTTGTGTATTAAAATTGCAAATGGTCTGAAACTGAGTTAACTCATAAATTTAAATTTAGTAGTAAATTGTACTTTGGATTTAGTAGTTAAGTAAATATATATTCAGTTTATGATATTTCCAACAAGATTGATACACACAGTTTTTTTAACACAAATACGTTTTAATATACACACAACAATATAATTTACAATAACAGTTATTACAAACAATGATTTATAAGCAAAAGTTTCACAAACTTACAAGCAATATAAAGTTTTCTTTCTAGTCTGGAACTTCTTCGATATCTTATCGGTTCACGATAAGCGAGTTGATTACGAGTTGAAGTAGGTATATTTCACTTAACGGAAAGTTAGCTAGCTTTGTCCTTCGTTATTCACCAGCCACAAACGTCGAGTTTTCCACGGTGAATTTATATAATGTTTTCGTAAAAATACTAATCTCCGATGAGAAACCACTGAACTTAAATGATTTGTAATGTTCGAACTTTGTAAAGGTTCCTGGTCAAATATCTGAAGTTTTCCGATTGATAAGCGTTATAATAATCCCAGTTATAGTTTCCAAAATTTATAGCACACTGACTATAGCGAACGAATAATAGATAATCTCTTTTTTTGGCGCGGCGCGTTGGTTATATTTATAGGCGTGTGGAGGTTTTTTTAGAAATTTCAGTTTTACGTAATAATACTGGCGCTAGCACTAGCGTTTACGTACATACATATATTGTTGATTTTTACTCTCGAAAATCTTCTACAACTTTGGAGAATAGGCGGGAGTTCCCAATACATATTTAACACTATAAGCTATGCATATTTCTGAATATAAACGTAATCTAAACAAACGTTGATATTCAAATAAATAAATAAATAATAATAAATCCGTCGTAAGAATCGTATGTTGTGTTTATAATTCATTAATGTGGAGGCTATCGAATGTCGTGTGAAATTTATTGATGTCGAGGATATAGAGATTTCTAGAGGGCAAAAAGACAATTAAGTAATAAATATGTAAATAGTGTGAAACGAGAGGGAACACTACACTTCTTGGAAAAAATGGGATTTCGTTTTTTATCATGGTGGGGCCAGAGTGTTTTGATAAAATGTTCAGTGGGACGTAAAATGCAAAAGGTTGAGAACCACTGGTTTAGAGTACAAAGTGTCGACAATGAATGATGGGAAAAATTGTATCCTATGAACAAGACCTCTAGCGGGAAGATAAGTCAACAATTCACCGAGGTATTAATGCCCAAAATTGACTCGAAGGTCATAAAAGTGACTTCAGTCATCTTCCTTAGTTTGGTTTCTTTTGAAATTCGCTAGCCTTCCCTAATTTGGAAGTGGTAGACTAAAAGGGAAGGCAGCTAGTCATCACCACCCACCCCCAAATCTTGAGCTATTCTCTTAATAACGAATAGTAGGATTGAATGTAAGATTATAACATCCCCACGGCTGAAAGGGAGAAGATATTCGTTGAGAGGGATTCTAATCGCGATATGAAGATTGCGAGTCGAGCGCCCTAACGACAAAACCATGCCAGTCCAGCATAATCAATCATCCCTAAGATGTAATTCAATATTGTATTTTACTTGACGCGTTATGCCCAAGCTGACACAGGATGCAATTCAATATCGTATTTTACTTGACGCGTTATACCCGAGCTGACATAGGATGTAATTCAATATCGTATTTTACTTGACGAGTTATATCCGAGCTGACATAGGATGTAATTCAATATCGTATTTTACTTGACGCGTTATACCCGAGCTGACATAGGATGCAATCCAATATCGTACTTTACTTGACGCGTTATACCCGAGCTGACATAGGATGTAATTCAATATCGTATTTTACTTGACGCGTTATACCCGAGCTGACATAGGATGTAATTCAATATCGTATTTTACTTGACGCGTTATACCCGAGCTGACATAGGATGTAATTCAATATCGTATTTTACTTGACGCGTTATACCCGAGCTGACATAGGATGTAATTCAATATCGTATTTTACTTGACGCGTTATACCCAAGCTGACATTTGTAATCCAAATTACAGATCAACACCGTGAAAAGTAAATCTTCAGACGTCTTGTGGTATTACAAAGAAAGGTAGTCCAGCCCAAGATTAGACGGAGGCTCATATAAATGTCTAAGTTTTGGTAAAATGCTTCCGAGAAAATTTTAACTTCTTTCTGGTAATTGAAAAAAAAAAAGTCGTAAATCAAAACGCCCCAATTCTTCAACGAGATTTCTTCAATTTGTAAGAGATTGTACATTGGTCTTTAAGTGATTTAGTCAGAAGTCATATACGAAAGATTTTGTTTTTTGTTTTTGTTTTAGAGCAAAGTCAGCTTGGGCTATCTGCTACATCCACCGGCGGGAAATCGAATCCCGGATCTGTCCATAGATTTACCGCTGCTCCACCGGGGTACAAGTGCAATAGAATTTTCGGCGTATATGACATCCGTTAAATCTGTTTAATATCATTATTAATATCATGATAACTTTTAAAACAATAAATTAAGTCTAGCTCTGGAAAGTATTAAAACGTTGTCGGATTGGATAAAAGAAAGTTTTACTGAGATTAGTGAAGTAACTGATGATGCAGCTAAGAATTTCTCGATTAAGTTAGTTATAATGTCTTTAAACGGATTCCATTTACATGTAACTCTCTCTATTGGTCTTATCTAGCATCTTTTCTATGAAAGTTAAGAATTAATATAGAATTTATTGCCATCTATCGAGTTCAAGAGAAAACACAATTCTAACTGTAATTTTTTTTCTTCTTGTCTATAAACCTACTGTTATTCTCATAGTATGTAAAACTAATAAAATAATAAACAATACTAAGAGTGAAAATTACATAAATACAATGGTACATTTTTTTGTGTTAATGCCAGCAAATTGGAGTGATCATAAAGAAAACTATTACATTCCTCAGCTGTTAGATAATATTGTTATTTTTCTGTAATAATGAATAATAAAAGGCGAAATTTTCTGTTGGCCAATTTTAAACAGAACCCGAATTAATCAAGTTCGTTTGTTTAGAATTTCTCGCAAAGTTACATAAGGGCTATCTGCGATAGGACGGGAATTCGAACACACTACCCTCAGACAGCTAGTTAAGCGCCCTAACCACCATGCCAGGCCGAATTATTAAATAATTTAAACTTTATTATTCTAGAGAATAAATAATAATAATAATAATAACTTCAGCAACTTCGAGAACCAATAATGATAATATTTCAACTAAATCCAACATTCAAAATACTTTTAGAATAATATATTTTGTTCAGAAATAAGTTGATATCAGAAAGCCATGATGTATATAAATAACAAACACAAGAGAGAGAGAGAGAGCCTCAAATCTATAGCTAGACATTACTTCATGAACATCGTATCAGACAATGTTTCATCTTTAAGCGAAATGTTTTGAACTGTAGATACAAAAACTTAGAAGTTAGACGTTGTGTAATGCAATGCCAAATTTTCAGTTTTTCGTTGTTACAGGTAAAGGTGCACAATGGGTATTTTGCTTTGTACGTAGGTCGAATCCCCGTCCCACCAAACATGCTTGTCTTTTCCGCCGTGGGGGCGTTATAATGTGACAGTCATTCTCATTATTCGTTGGTAAAAGAGTAGCCCAAGAGTTGGCGGTGAGTGGTGATGATTGTTTGTTTGTTTTTGAATTTCGCGCAAAGCTACACGAGGGCTATCTGCGCTAGCCTTCCCTAATTTAGCTGTGTAAGACTAGAGGGAAGGCAGCTAGTCATCACCACATGGCCCGGCATGGCCAGGTGGTTAGGGCACTCGACTCGCAATCTGAGAGTCGCGGGTTCGAAT
>NW_013668320.1:116338-127771 GCF_000517525.1 Limulus polyphemus
ATTCGAACCCGCGACTCTCAGATTGCGAGTCGAGTGCCCTAACCACCTGGCCATGCCGGGCCATGTGGTGATGACTAGCTGCCTTCCCTCTAGTCTTACACAGCTAAATTAGGGAAGGCTAGCGCAGATAGCCCTCGTGTAGCTTTGCGCGAAATTCAAAACAAACAAACGTAGGTCGGGGATCGTCTCCGAAATTTAACGTTATAATCCCTTCAGCTGAACCGCCGGGAATTACGATGGTACTAAATTAATTTTCAATTTCCCACAACAGATTGTTTATGCGTTAATATATTTTGTTCCACTTGAGAGAGTGCTGGGTTTATTTCCTTATACTAATTTTTATTTTCTGTTAATCCTGCGTGTTTGGAACATTATGATTAAAGGTTTTAAATTCATTCTTACCAGATGGCAGCACAGAAGAAAAAGTCAATGTTGTGCAAAATAATTAATTCTTTCAAGTAAAACTTTATCAGCTTCAGAGTTGCGACTGACGTCATTTTGTTTGAACAATTAAAGTGCCATTCATAATGCATTTTTGTTCTTTTCTTAATGGGTTTCCATTAAAAAAAGTTTAATCAAAGTGTTGAAAGTGATTTTGATGACATTTTTCAACTTAAAATACTTTAAACTCATATATTATTCATATTGACTGATGAACTCGGGTTTTAAGAAAAATTCCATGACAGCAGAGGTTGGGCGTGGCCTAGTAGTTATCTTGCCTGGTTACCGATCGGTAGATCCAAGGTCCGTATTATCATACTGCCCTTCAACTGTAGGTGCGTTGTAACAGCAAAAGTCAGATTGCTATTCGGTTTAAAGCCGGACAAAGCCATTGTTGTTGCAGTGCTAACGATTAGCAGTTGTTCAGAATTATATGTGAATCCTTGTGGTCTCTGATCTGTCCGTTCAGGTCTTTTATTGTATAATGTGTCGTTGAGGTTGAAAATATCAATACCGTGTTGTACAACATTAGCACAAGAACAATACTATTCCGTAGTCTTCTTTCTAGTAGCTAACAACAAACTACCTTAGAATATGTTTATTTAAACTCTTATTAAACTTTTTCTACTCTTCATTACAGTTTTTTTAGTTTTGAATATCAAGTTTATATGGTTATCGGTATATGATATTTTGCTTGTTTTAGTGTAAAGCTGCAGAATGTTGTTTTTTTTTTAATTTCGCACAAAGGTACACGAGGGCTATCTGCGCTAGACGTCCCTAATTTAGCAGTGAAAGACTAGAGGGAAGGCAGCTTGTCATCACCCCTTCCGCCAACTCTTGGGCTACTGTTTTACCAACGAATAGTGGGATTTACCGTCACATTATAACGCCCCCACGGTTGAAAGGGCGAACATGTTTGGTGGAATAGGGATTCGAACCCGCGACCCTCAGATTGCCAGTTAAGCACCCTCAATACCTGGTCATGCTGGGTCCAGGAATGGTTTGGAGAACATGAACTTTATGCATTTTCCTTGACCACTACAGTCTCTGAATTTCAATCCAGTTGAGCTTACTCGTGGCGATTTAAAATGTCACATTAGGAGTTGTTCACACCTTCCTTCCACCCTGACCTAATTACACTTTATCCAATTGGAGAAATAGTACGAAATATCGCCGGCTACCTATCGAAATCTTGTGGAATCAATGCCAAGTTCAAATGTTGCCGTGATCGAGTCCAGAAGTGGTTTAATTTCTAATAGTTTCATACTGTAATTTTTGGCCAGTCAGTGTACGATTCAAGCATGTTTCCTTTTCTAAAAATCACTTGTATCTAACATCTGTGCTTCAACTTTATTTGTTTTATATCTAGTTTTATTCAAATACATTATTCAGTATGTTTAATGGTTTAATTTGTGGTTGAAATGCATATTATTTATGAAAATAAAGTGGTTTAATAATGATAATATTTTATGTATTTTACACCATTTAATGTGTTTTTGTATTTCCTAGAGTCTGATATGGGGTTTTATTTGGAAAAATACGGGTTTCATTCTTGTATTCAAATTCAAGCACTTATGGTCTTTACTGTATTTTACTTTTTCAATAATGGTCCCTTTTCTATATTTTACTTCGTTTCTGTATTTCACTTCAGACATACCGCTATGCCAGTGGCGGACTAGACGATCAAGCTTGTTTGTCTCTACGTTACTGGAGTTAACTGCTTTTCACTTAAGTTAGCTAAGGTGTCTTTTACAAGTGACTTAATTCAATCATTCTGTTTTGTTTATATTTGGCCAAAAATATTACTTTTTATATTTAAACAACTTAATTTTAAATATGTTATTTTATATTTTAATTATTATTATTATTTTTCTGTGTTATTTTGAAGTTAATTATGTTGTATTCTTACTTTACTTTTGTCACAGTTTTGTTTCTGTATTTACTTAAGTGAAACATGTTTTTTCCTTAAGTCAGTCGGGTTGAGATTTTTAGTATTTTACTTGAGTATTATTTCGACACTACTTGAATCAAACACTGTACTTTTTGTGTTTTATTTGGGTTAATGAAAATAATTTCTATATTTTATTTTGATTAAACATGTAAGTATATTTATTTAACTCAGTCAAACATGGTCTACGTTCTACAATTTACACAAGTCCTGTAACGAATCTTACATTTTTAGTGAGATTCGTTTGCTTGTCTGTTGAAAAGCACAGAGCTGTTCAATGGGCTATTTGTGCTTTACCTACTTCGGATATCAAAACCTTATTTTTAGCGTTATAAGCCCATTTATTTACCGCTGAGCCGCTAGTGGGCTTTGGGTAAGAAGAATTAAAATGGTAGTACTAGTGTTATTAGTAAGACAAATTTATTAAAACCTTCCTAAAAAATATTCTCATAACCTAAAAATAATGTCAGATTGTGACTTTACAAAATAAATATTTGATACTCCAAAAACATTTAACTTCGTAAAAAAGCCTTGACTACAGAATGTACCTTGAAACAAGCGAAGCTAGAAAATGAATGAGAAACAAAAAATAACTTCAAACGTTATCACAGAAATATGATTAACAATATTTACAATTCTCTAATTATAGCTCACAAGAACCTAATCGAGTAATTCAGATAATATCTAGCTTCCTGACCTCTCGTTTCTTGTTTTTATCATTTTATTCCAGCTCTAGGGGCTGGCATGCCACCAGAAGGTCAAGGTCTCTCTTCTGTCACAAGTCAAATTAAAAGTGGAGCATGAAGGGAAAAAATGTGAGGTTACGATGACATGAAAAAGTTATATGGCTTTTAATGATGTAAAAGTTTATTATATGGAAGGGCAGGTCACTTTTAAAGTGAGAACTGGAAGACATAATGCAATTAACAAAGAGTGACGTACATGGACCTGTTGAAGAGAGTATTTTATGATTTTGATAATCAGGTCAAAATGACGTAACACATCGGTTCAGTAAATGATCAACTGGCGGTAAGGCTATATGAGGTAGTCAAACAGGCATAGAAAGTAGATCGGAAAACATCAGTGTCAGAGATGGATGAGAATCGTTGAGAGGGTGGAATTTTTATGGTTATTATTAAACATGAAAAGGGAGTCCAAGAATCTAAAGTTCAAAAATTTGTAGTCGTGATAAAAGTTAAAATTAAAAGAGAACCAGACAGTGTGAACATAAGTGAGGCAATGTGGAACGAAGGTCTTGTATGTGTATAGAAAAAGTTGGATTCATTACCAGGATGATCCAAATAACTGGCAGAGGAGATGCAGATGAGGTGTATGGGTGACTTTTTAGTTGATAATCGTCATATAAGCCAGGTAAGATGTTTGCCTAAAAATACCAAGACATATAATGGTATCCTATCCAAGAGCCAAGTTGTGACTGTCAGTTCAGAAATTAAATACGAATGAATTACGTCAAAGGCGATACTTATGGCGTGTAGAACCAAAAAGTATGGCTCTGGTGTCTTGTAAGCATTGATGAAAAGACAACAGCAACTGCTCCAAGCTACAAGAGCTTCATCATCAACATATTGGAAAAGGTGAAGTAATAATCCAGGGTGTGGCATGTTAGCAACATACAAGATATAGAAGAGAGGAGATGACATTGATCCTTGAGGCATATCAAAGAATAGGAAGAAGGAACACGAGAGACACCTTAGAAGAGAGGAGATGACATTGATCCTTGAGGCATATCAAAGAATAGGAAGAAGGAACACGAGAGACACCTTAGAAGAGAGGAGATGACATTGATCCTTGAGGCATATCAAAGTATAGGAAAAAGGAACACGAGAGACACCTTAGAAGAGAGGAGATGATATTGATCCACGAGGCATATCAAAGTATAGGAAGAAGGAACTCGAGAGACACCTTAGAAGAGAGGAAATTATATTGATCTTAAGGACATAAAGTATAGAAAGAAGGAACACGAGAAAGTCCTTAGAAGAGAGGAGAAGATATTGATCTTAGAGGCATATCAAAGTATGGGAAGAAGAAACACGAGAGACTCCTTAGAAGAGAGGAGATGATATTGATCCACGAGGCATATCAAAGTATAGGAAGAAGGAACACGAGAGAACTCCTAACAAGAGAGGAGATGATATTGATCTTAGAGGCATATCGAAGTATAGGAAGAAGGAACACGAGAGACTCCTTAGAAGAGATGAGATGATATTGATTCTTGAGGCATATCAAAGTATAAAAAGAAGGAATACGAGAGACTCCTTAGAAGAGAGGAGATGATATTGATCCACGAGGCATATCAAAGTATAGGAAGAAGGAACACGAGAGAACTCCTTAGAAGAGAGGAGATGATATTGATCTTAGAGGCACATCAAAGTATAGGAAGAAGGAACACGAGAGACTCCTTAGAAGAGAGGAGATGATATTGATCCTTGAGGCATATCAAAGTATAGGAAGAAGGAACACGAGAGACTCCTTAGAAGAGAGGAGATGATATTGATCCTTGAGGCATATCAAAGTTTAGGAAGAAGGAACATGAGAGAACTCCGGTAGAAACTGTGGCACGTCTACCTATGAGAGAGGAGATGACAAGATAGAGATAAGTAAGTGAAAATGAAAAACTTCAGATTTTAAAGATTAAGACCCTATGTCATACTGAATCAAAAGCACGTTCAAAGCCGAAAAGAAGCATAGGGGAATGTTTTGAAAAGTTAAAATGATTGGTGAGTATATTTGAAAGTTTGAGGAGTTGATCCATGGTAGAAAAGTGTGGTCGAAATCCAGCATGCAAATTGAGTAGTACATTATAAGAATTTGTCTTCATATATCTTTTCTTTTGTATTTCTATTTTCTACCAGACGATGAGATTACAACTGAAAACGTGAATACTATTGGCTATTGACAGAGCATCTGATAAACGCGTTTACATATACTGCGACAAACTAAGTTACATATGGTGATGTACTATATCTACTTTAGCTGTTATGACACAAACTTCAGCGCCACCCACTGTCAGTAATTTAGTTTCACTGCAAAAAAATTAATTCTGAAATTTACAAAACAACTGAAGTAAACTGCTGTTTCATAAATAAGCATAAAAGGCCGCTTATTTGAAATTTAGAAAATAAAAACGTACGTAAAATAGAAACCCAAGAACAATAATTAGAAAAATTAGAGAAACATCACATTCCAAAATACATCTTAATGCTCCAGAGGGTTTGAAAACAGGCATCTTTCCTCTTTCATTCGATTTAGAAGTGTAATCGAGAACATTCCTTTACTGAAATAAATATCCTCATAAACAGAATACCAAGTTTGCTTAAAATTCTTGTTTTGTTTCTCCAGTATTCTTATATTTTTTATTATCTATAAGTAGTGATGAGCTCAAAATGTTTCAATTTCCAGAACTTCAATTTTGTTGAACACGAGAAGATAGAAATTATTTAATTTTTTTTATCATCATTAACCCAAGTCTGTTTATAAATATCTGTGGCTATTTTAGTAGTTCATGGTTGAGTATAATGTTTCTTGATGAATATGCAATGCTAAGAGTAAATATGTTAAAGTATGTGATGAATGTTTGTTTGTTTTTAAATTCGGCTCACCGCGGATATTGAAACCAGATTTTTCACGTTTTTAGCCTTCATACTTGTCACTGAACCACAGGAGAACATATTTATGAAAATGTTTTAAAATATATAATTATTTCGAGTTAGGATATTTTATTAATTTATTAAGAGTTTGAAGACTTCAATGGTTAAAGACTTTTTAAAGGATATTGTGACTTTTCTACTTTTTTTTTCATTATAAATAAAATAGCGAAGACTTGTCATAACAATAGCCGTGTGTGTTAATAACCCACATTGTTTAGTAACACGTGCGTCAAGCGTAGGTAAAAAGAAAGTTTGTTCGATTTTAAAAAATCATTTTCGAAAACCTCTCTGTATTGTATAGGTGGGTCTTGGCTCTTTTTTAACAAATGAGACTAACACGAATGATAACATATTCAGCACAGTATCTTTATTCCAGGGCAAAGCGTGGGCTAATGGATGGCCTTCCGGACTGTGAATCAGAGGTCAATGATTCGCGTCTTATTGCTGCGAAAAACAAAACAACTACAACAACAACAACAACAAAAGAACTCTATGAACCAATAAGCGCTTTATGGAAACGATATTGATTTTCCACTATTTGATTAGAGTAGCCCAAACGTTGGCGGTAGGTGCTGTAGACTAGTTGTCTTCCCTCTAGTCTATCGGTTCAAAATTAGGGACTGCTAACGCAGATTGCTCTTGTATAGCTTTACACGAATATCTGAAAAAGAAAAAAATATTCGACTTACTTACAGAAAATGCTCGGCTATATACAGAGTGTAACACACTTGAGGTATACAAAGTGTTACACAGATTATCCTTCCGAAAAGAAAACATTTTAAAACAAACAAAGAAAAACAATTTAATGTTATGGTTCTTAAACTTCGCAAAGTTTCGGTATCTTTATGTTCATACCTTTATATGGTATTTTATTTTGGATTGAATAATTTTGGAACATCTTGTACATATATCTCTCTATGGGGTTGTTGCATTATATGAAAAACATTATGGTTGCATATCAAGAACATACTATACAGTTCTCAAATATTCTAAATTCAGTCATTAAATATTCAATAATTTTAATGTTAACGTATCAACAGAAAAACAACAACAATAAGTTTGCAGGCTTAAGCGTGTTTAGAAATTTTGGTATGAAGACAATAATGAAGAGTTTTCAGTGAGATCGATAACTTTGTGATGGAGTGTAGACGCACTACAGTTTGATCATCATGACGAAGAAACAAAATAGTTTGCGGATAATCATGAGTGCCGCCTATACGTACGGTAGTATGATTAGAAATATCCAGAGATACTAAAGGTTGATTATAACACTAAGGTAGTATGATTAAAAATATCCAGAGATACTAAAGGTTGATAATAACACTAAGATAGTATGATTAGAAATATCCAGAGATACTAAAGGTTGATAATAACACTAAGGTAGTATGATTAGAAATATCCAGAGAAACTAAAGGTTGATAATAACACTAAGGTAGTATGATTAGAAATATCCAGAGATACTAAAGGTTGATAATAACGCTAAGGTAGTATGATGATGGATGCAGGATGAATGTCTAGACGTATGGTGACATTATAACGTATGCGTGTCTAGACATGGTTCTGTTGTCTGATTATGAATGCTCGTCGAGACATATGGTAGGTAGTGTGATAATGAAGAGGTGATTAAACCTGATAATACATTTGAGTGTGATGACGAATGTGTGTTTAGATATATGGTGGGAAGTATGATAACATATACGTGACAAAACATCTATACACTAATACGCTAACGAAGAAAATGGGTTAATGTCATTCTAAGGTATTTGCGCTTACTGTATGCTCACACATTACCTAGCATAAGCTTTAAAATGATATGTAGATTTGTACAAACGTCAAAAATGTCGATAATGTTTGGGAATTTAATTAAAAATAAAAACATTATTTGAAATAGCGCCATAAAGTTCCCAAACCAATGAACTTCATGAATTGACTTTGAAACATATTTTTTGTTGTTGTTTTTTCCTCTTTTTTTTTACTTTTTTATTAATGTGAATAGTAAATAATTGCTTACGTTGCTACATGTTAACATTTTATATTCAAAAGTATTCCAATATGAATATGTTTACATATTTACATTAACAGTTCATGAGACGCTCCAACATCTGAATTAAACAAACAATCTGGTAGGTTGACATTTGTTCCTGTTAAGTACACTATGGGCACTAATATGAGATTTTGTAGAACGAATTTTGCGGTTTGTACATATATTACTACTTATCAAAGTCAGCTACAGAAATACTGTACCATCATGTAGAGAACGTACTTTAGCAGGTCGCCGCGAATTTCAGCAAAACAGGCAAGGTGTTGGGTGTTAAAAGCTATCAAAATGAACAAAATCGTTTGGTGTTATGAATCATTGATTGCTCTTCTGCGCAGCATCTCATACAGAACTTTTATATACAATACACTATGGTCAATGTTGACCTTCGATTAACACTCTTTCCCAAGTCTCCCAAACGTGCGCAAGCGACGATATCCGAGAACCCAAAAGTACAAGTCTATAGGTGATATTCATGATACCACGAAAGGCATGGCATAAATTCTCACTTGTATTTACATGTATATATAGAGGCTGTGCTACTGTTCTATGGACATCTAGCAGAAACTTACCACATACTGAGTAAGATGTAAGTTTGTAGGTTCTTATGTAAATTATAGTAACTTACGACATTAAATCCTATATTTATTTTAGTTATTCATAGTGTTAATTAGATTTAATTGAAAACACGAGTTTCTTTTTAAATAGTAATAAATACATCATCTGTTATCTCTCACTTTCCTCAAGCATTATGGTATGTAAGTTTATATGTGTTTATGGAATTCATAGTAATTTACATTATTAAATTTAATTAATCCAGTACGTAGTTTCTTTATTCTGCTTGTTTTGTTTACAGCAAAGCTATTAAGACTACCTATTGCAGTTCCTAAATCTGAGCTGCTAGCCACAGGAAATGCTACTGGCATGATTTTGACTTAATAGTACCACAGCGGTCTATGTGTGATTGTCTACCAATCTAAAAGAGGAATGATAAATATATGCTGCCATCTAGTGATAGCTATAAACTACCCAACAGTAATGTTAACGTCGCATTAGTAGTAATACCATTGTGTTAATATTGAATAAAGCACTACGAGCTTCCTTCAAGAAGTGTGTCCGTTTAAAGACCAGGCTTTACACAATACACCTTAACTTTATTGTCTAGCGGTAATTCTCTATGGATCAAGCTGTGGTGTAAAGATAGCTGGTTGGTTGATATCTTTAAAACTCTTAAAGCACGTTTATTCAAGGCATCTAAGCAAAGAGTGTCTGTTCTTTCATATACTTTGTTTTTATATTTTGTCTTCTCTCTCTGTTTAAAATAGTGTTTGAACTCAGAGGTTTTATTTCATATGTGAGTTAAGCTTCATTTTTGTTATCTTATGAAAATACGTATAAAAGAAAGAATTTTGTTCATTCCCTTATCTGTTTCATCAACTTGCATTTGTGTATACACAATGTAAGCACACCGAATGTTATAAGAATCAATTAAAATGTTATTATGATGTACGTCACACTCTGACATACTTAAACATTAATTAAAGAAAACAATTGTATTTATGAATTTATCAGTTAGCTACGAACTTCTTAATCTCCCTCTAGTATGAGAAGTTTTTAACTTGTGACAAACTCGCAAAGTGTGAGATAGTACGACCCTAGTCGCTAATAGCACTTATATCTCAATAGAATACATCACTAACTGCGACTCTGAATACAATAGAATATCTGAAATACGATGGTTACTACATTTATTATCTCCATTCTGGTAAAGTTATAGCTTTTCTATACCGTCGATACACCGCTCTACGCCGTACACCTACAAACCTTTTCCAGAAAGTATTTAAGATATCGGACAACGCAGGTTCCTGTACGGTAAAGCTATCATACTTCTACAGTTGATACGTTGTCGTAGATCACCATCTTTCTTTGCACTAACAACAGTCCGGTATCTTTCGTTTGGTAAGACTGGTTTACGTTAGGCGAGGAAAACCATTGATACCAAGATTATTTTACGTTAGGCCAGGAGAACCATTGATACTAAGACTGGTTTACGTTAGGCTGGGAGAACTATTGATACTAAGACTGGTTTACGTTAGGCGAGGAAAACCATTGATACTAAGATTGGTTCACGTTAGGCAAGAAAAACCATTGATACTAAGACTGGTTTACGTTAGGCTGGGAGAACCATTGATACTAAGACTGGTTTACGTTAGGCCAGGAGAACCATTGATACTAAGACTGGTTTACGTTAGGCGAGGGAAAACCATTGATACTAAGATTGGTTCACGTTAGGCAAGAAAAACCATTGATACTAAGACTGGTTTACGTTAGGCCAGGAGAACCATTGATACTGAGATTGGTTTACGTTGGGCCAGGAGAACCATTGATACTAAGACTGGTTTACGTTAGGCCAGGAGAACTATTGATACTAAGACTGGTTTACGTGAGGCCAGGAGAACCATTGATACTAAGACTGGTTTACGTTAGGCGAGGAAAACCATTGATACTAAGATTGGTTCACGTTAGGCAAGAAAAACTATTGATACTAAGACTGGTTTACGTTAGGCCAGAAGAACCATTGATACTGAGATTGGTTTACGTTGGTCCAGGAGAACCATTGATACTAAGACTGGTTTACGTTGGGCCAGGAGAACCATTGATAATAAGATTGGTTTACGTTAGGCCAGGAGAACTATTGATACTGAGATTGGTTTACGTTAGGCCAGGAGAACCATTGATACTGAGATTGGTTTACGTTGGGCCAGGAGAACCATTGATACTAAGGCTGGTTTACGTTGGGCCAGGAGAACCACTGATAATAACCATTGATACTGAGATTGTTTTACGTTAGGCCAGGAGAACCATTGATAATAATATTGGTTTACGTTAGGCCAGGAGAACCATTGTTAATAAGATTGGTTTACGTTGGGCCGGGAAAACCATTGATACTGAGATTGATTTACGTTAGGCCAGGAGAACCATTGATACTAAATAAACCCAAGAGTAGAGGAACAAGCAACCAACACTGAATGGACAAAAATTATTAGTTGAAAAACAAGGAGAAATAGAAATATCGGGAAATTCAAAAGAGACATAAAATATCTAACTCTAGTTATTTAAACTCAATGGACAACAAATATAAAACCTGTTAACCCCCTTCTCACCCCCGGTACTGTATACTGTAGTTTTCTTTATAATCAACATCTATTTGCAATTGGTTCCCACACATGCATGTTAATTTTACCTCACCTCCTATGTTCCTCCAACTATCTATTTGCATCATGTTCCTACACATGCATGTTAATTTTACCTCATCTCCTACAGTCCTTCAACTATCT
>NW_013668320.1:128391-133202 GCF_000517525.1 Limulus polyphemus
CCTACAGTCCTTCAACTATCTATTTGCATCAGGTTCCTACACATGCATGTTAATTTTACCTCATCTCCTACAGTCCTTCAACTATCTATTTGCATCAGGTTCCTACACATGCATGTTAATTTTACCTCACATCCTATAGCCCTTCAACTATCTATTTGCATCAGGTTCCTACACATACATGTTAATTTTATATCACCTACTCTAGTGTAAGTGAGAGGTAATTTAAGTGCCTAATAAAAACAATAAAATTTAATGACATCCAATTACTGTTGCAATAAAATTCTATACTAAATAAAGGAATTACATACCATCCTTTTACGATATGTATCTACTTCTGTCATTAGGCAAGTGTATTTCTGCAGCTTATGTATATGTATATGGCATTGAATAAATATATCTTACAGTATATATTTAATTACTTCATTAAACAGACGTATTTCTACACTATAAAGCTAGTCATATAAACAGACGTATTTCTACACTATAAAGCTAGTCATATAAACAGACGTATTTCTACACTATAAAGCTGGTCATGTCATTAAACAGACGTATTTCTATATTAACTTCTTAATGGTGTCATTGAAAAGTAGTGACGATATTTTATGTGGGAGATAACTAATGAAAAAGTTTGATTAAATATATGTTATAATATTATAATATATGTTATAATCTTTGCTTTCGCTTTTGTTTGTTTGTTTGTAGTTAAGCACAAAGCTACACAATGGTCTATCTGTGCTGTGTCCACTACGGGTATTGAAACCTGGTTTTTAGTTTTATAAGTACTGGAGGCACCTTCATTTCGCGTAGTTATGTATATTCATTTGCTTTTTTTTGTAGTTAAGAACAGAACTACACAATGGGCTATCTGTGCCGTGCTTAACAAGAGTATTCAAACTCGGTTTTTAGCGTTATAAGCCGCCAGACTTACCAATGGGGTGGCTAATTATGTATATAAATGATAATAGATATAATCATATTTAGAGTGTGATACAGAAAATTACACAGACACAAACATGGTGTTTCAATGTTGTTTAATCGACTTTATATACACGTTACAAAGTATTATATAAATTTCATGTAAGCAAGTATGCATCATCATTTAAAGAATGTTAATAAATGTGATGCTCACCTTTAACTAACGTGATTAAAAACAAGATTTAGTAAATATTTTTAGATACTAAATGTTTCAATTAAATAAATGTTATATTTAATTTACTAATAAAGCTGTAAAAATATTGATATATAAACTTGAAATGTTAGCCTTTGAAATTTTAATTCGATTCTACAGATTTAATACACTTTAGTATTATGAATCCTTGGGATAAATTACAGTAAAGACAACTTTTTGATTGTTAAGTTCTCCACACCATGGGTACCTAAACCGGATTTTTAGTCTTATAAATTATAAGGTATCCTACGTCTGTAAACCCTCACTTGAGTTTGAATGTTTTAATAAAACTAAATCATCTTTTTGGAAATTCAAATGTTCGGTTTTTAAAATGAAACAATTTCAAGTCTTACGGCGATTGACAGGTATTTTTTAGATTCATCCAATTACTATAGAGCTAGCTAGCTAAGAAGTTTATCAAATATCGCAATTTCTTTGTTGTGATACTAAATAACTGTAGGTGCTTGGAATATGAAGTAGATGCATTTATAATTCTAATCTGTTTAAGGCAAAGTCATAGTCTAAATCGAATGTCTTACTGGGTTGTGTTACACATCGCGTTACTATATAATCTATAATAATAAAAGGGCGTGTCTGAGGGCCTGTGTGTCTGTGTGTATGAGGAAAGAACACAGAAACCTGAAATTTTACACACATATTAAGTGGACCCTGAGGGTGTGCACCTGAGTGTTATTACTTATCCACGTGCGTGCGCATATTTTTGTGAGGTAAGCAAGCGAAAAACCATATAGAAAAGAATATGTGCCTGCCATAACTCCAAGAGGAAATAACCTAGAAACCTTTAATTTTGCATTCAGTATTATTAGTTATCTACGTGTGTGCGCGCGAATGCACGTGTGCATATTTTTATGTGGCAAGCTAGCGAAAAAACCACAGAGAAAAGAAGTGTGGCCACCATAGTTTCAAGAGGAAAGAACCTAGAAATCTGAAATTGTGTACACATACTAAGTGGATCCTGAGGGTATGCACCTGGGTATAATCAATTTTCCTCACGCATGCACGTGCGCATTTTTTTATGAGGCAATCTAGCGAAAACCAGATAGAAAAGAAGCGGTTCCTTATATTACAAATGGAAACACAGACAGACACGCACGTACGTGCGCGCGCGCATCTTTTTAATGAGACAAACTAGCGAAAAGTCACATACAAAAGATGTGGTTCCTTATAACAATTTCTAATATATAGAAATGTCAGTGCGTTTTGGTAACAATCCGTTCCAACAATAGCTTTTATGTGATGTTGCTTTTACGGTAAAATGGGTTCAGAATACACATATTGACAGTCATTTAGGGTGAGTGCTCCCGACTAACTGTCTTTTTTTTCTAGTACAGTACTTCCCAATCTTTTCCAACATCATTAAAATACAAAATTCTTTATTATAACTTAAATATACATCAAACTATAACTATAATGAATACAACATAAAAAAAACCCTGAGTGAACCATTCAGTCAGTTGAGAAGCACTGTTCTAGTATATCAGTTCCAAATTTAGGAATAAGTATCGTTGTGTAGCTTTGGTAAAAATTCTACAATAGCATTCGTTCTAGCATATCTCAAAATGAACAATTACTTCAGAAGTTGTATTAAAACAATTTTAATTATGCAAGTTAAGTGAAGTGACAACCACAGCCGATAAAAATCGCGGTGAAACAGTAACTAACAGAACTACGTTTTGCCATTGCTTGGCGTTTTGTAATTAGTGTTAAGCCATCTAAAACTGATAACTTTGAGAAGGGTATGTAAAATCCTTTTCTGTCACAAAATATGTTCAGATTATAAAGATTTGTTCAGATCAGGAACTTATCTTTATAATCTGAATTTCCAAGACAGGAGATGCGAACGTCCCTGTATTTAATGGCATTAGAAAACAAAAATACGGATCGACCTATGGCACCAGAACCGTCCAAAGAGAGATGTACAACAAGTTGTACCTCAGCTGTGATAAGCAAAGTGCAGCACTTTGTAATAGGAGAAAATCTGCGAACAGAAAGGTTAGTAGCAAAATCCGTTCATGTGCCCCAGGCAACAATACACGCAACATAATCAAGAAGGATTTCTGCCTGGAAATGAGGCCACGAAGGGTCACCAAGATCAGGCTACCAGTCATATTTCTCGTTCTACCGTGATGTATAGACTTTTGTGCAACCGAACCGTTGAAACTGCCACTGGAAAACCGTTGTTATCGAACATTAGATGGATTATGGAAAGTTTGCACGGAGGACTTGTGTAGTTTGAACATTAAATTATTACGACGGAGTTTTTTAGTAAGAAAAACGTCTTTGCAGAGCTATTAAAGATGTGTAGTTGTTAGAAAGAGCGTGATTTGATGACTTGGTGAGGCTCCAAAATCATTTTAGTGTAACGTATTCAACCTCTGTAGTCGCTTCTTTATACACAAAATATCTGCTTGATAGAAAAGTTATGATCTTGTGTTACTGGAAGAAAAAAATGAATCTTAACTTTACTTACATAGTCTGCTTTTGTTAATATGCTTCTAAATAATCACAAAAATTAATTCTGCAACCTGGTAATAAAAAACAAATTAAATAAGTGAAAGCATATACAATGTTTTGTTATTACAATATTAAAACAAAAAATGTTTGAAAAATTAATTTTTCATTGAACTTTTGTCTATTATCAGCAGAGGAATCGTAACTGACAGCTTTGTTTTTGTAGTAATGTTAGACTATTAGCTATCTGCTCTAGGTTATGCATTGCAAGCGTCGAAAGTTAGGAAATTTCTAAATATGCGTATTAATTACTAATAATTAATAATAAATACATACTTAAGCTTGAAACGCAATCAATAACAAAACTGGTCTATCACGAAGCTTTTGTTCTACATCGAGTGTGTTTGAAAACAAAAAGTAAAAATTGACTTATCGTACTTGAGTAAAGTTAGTAGTTATATCTGATTGGCCAATAATTAATACAGATTATGTTCACGCACTAAACGCGTAATTAAGATAATTTCTCGAAAACTGGCAAAGTTTAGTACATTCAAACTTGGCATTAAAAAAAATTGTTTATAGATTGTTTTCAGTTCCACTTACCAAGTACCCATCCTTGCCACGTGGGTTGAGTCACAGCGAAATATAGCCCCACTAATGCCGTCGCGTGCAATAAGACAAATATGGTAATGTTCGTCCACACTAGTGGCAGGTATTCTGGTTTTACAGTTTCTTCACGGGTATCTCCCATGTTCTTCTCTGCTTTCGGTACCATTTTCTGAAACAAAAGCCGCATAATCAGAAAGGTAGAGAAAATAAAACGAAATGAAGAAACTTAAATAATGTCGCAAGCTTTCATTTTTAAGTGTCGATTTTTTTGACACAAACTCCGTACACATAACCATTCTAAACTTATTTAGGTTCTATTCATAGTAACCACAACGTCAACTCAAATCTAAACGTGTCCAATTTATCGACAATTATAAAATTAGTTTGTAATTAATACGAAATTCTGCTTAACTTCAGATATATCCAAGTCAGAATCGACGATCCATGACGTATTTAAAGGGCCCGGCATGGCCAGGTGGATAAGACGCTCGACTCACAATCTGAGGGTTGCGGGTTCGAATCCGCATCCCACCAAACATGCTCGCCCTTTCAGCCGTGGGGG
>NW_013668320.1:134115-163975 GCF_000517525.1 Limulus polyphemus
AGGTTGTTAAACCTAAAAATGAATTTTATATGAAACTCTGTAGATTAAATCAAGTTTTATCTGTATGTCTGTTTATGCTCGTAAGACAGTTTTTTTCTATAACCCAAATGTTAGAAGCATAGAAGAATTTTTTTTTTTTACATTTCTTTAATTGACCTTTACATTCCTTCTTTACAATATTTTTGTTTAATAAGTAGCCTTTCTTTCATGTGCAGTCTGTAGCTTAAAACTTTAGAGTTAGATGAGCATATTATGTATTTAGTAGAAGAGGTACAGAGAGACGATGAAGGATGGCCGGTTCTATAGGAAATTACAATGTATTCATGGCATTTGATTTAACCAGTTTAGGTAACTTCACAGCTCCCATGTATTTTCATGTGAAAGACTGCATTCCGACCCTCCTTTGTTCATGGTTCAATACTGATATAGTTGTTAACAAGGAGGGTACCAAATTGATGAAACAATGCGTTCTAATTTTTAAGTAAGAACGTAAAAAAACAAAAATTCAATTAACTATACTCACCATCAGGTTATTTTTTTAGTTTCGCTCTAAGTAGGCAATCTGCTCTGGTTGTACTAATTGGTCAGCACAAAAAAGATGGAGACGGTTTCGTCCTTCTGTTTCAGAAATTCAACGAAAACTACTATTCAACAATCCCACAGAAATGGCTTAAAATACATGGGATTTGTTACCTGTTACTTGAGGTATTTTCTTTGATTTGTGTTTATAATGTCCACCCCTTTCCGTGAGAAAACTTATTTTATTAATTCCACTTATATGATGATTTGATGTTAATTCCAGATATTCAAATTATAGTACCATTCCTAATAAAAGTATCCATCATACTTACATTTATGCAATTAGCTATCCCCTCTAAAAATGCGAAAAATTATATATATATATATTAGTTAATTAAAACGAGATTCGGGGTTTTGCTCCTTAAGATGGCGACACTATTTCTTTAATTAAAAAAACACAAGAACGACATCCAAACTCTATTTAAATACTAGTGTGACATTTATTACCTTTCGTTGGTATTTGATATTAAGACCAATATGAAGGGAATGAAAATATCCATTATAGAAGGCCAGAAATAAAGTACAAAGTGTCCAAAAAGACATCACTTTATTTGTAAATTTCTTTTTTCTACAAAAGGTGAATTTCAGTGAAGTAAAGGCAAACTGCTCACATTCCACCATTATACAAGATTTCATGTCGAAGTTTTGCGCGAGTGTTAAACCATCAACCAAAATCTTCAAGGCTTTAAAAATGTTCAATGAGGTTCGTAGTTTATGTATAATACATGAAGTATTGTACGTCTTTGTGGGTTAATGGTAAAATGTATTTTAAGATTATTCAGCTTTTCTAGCAGTAATTAAACTGACTATTTTATTATGCCGCACTCGTTCTGTTTACGAAATCACCTTTTCAATGTTGCGAAATGGGATGACCTACAAGATACAACCCCCTCCTAGAGTCGCAACCAAAGCAGGTTACTATGCCAACTAGATCGGGTGATCTTGCTGATGAAATTTTGTTACATTCAAGCTAGTCATACCTGAAAATATGTTCTGTATTATACCTTGAAACGCTCTCTAATGGCGATAGAGAAGTACCAAGCAATACTGTCGAACCCAAGACACAAAATGGTGTTCATAGCCTATTCCTGTAATAATGACTTTTTCATAGACTCATACCTGAAAATATGTTCTGTGTTATACATTGAAACGCTCTCTAATGGCGATAGAGAAGTACCAAGCAATGCTGTCGAACCTAAGACACAAAATGGTGTTCATAGCCTATTCCTGTAATAATGACTTTTTTATAGTATAATTTCTAACAACAAACGTAACAAAGAAAAAAATAACAGTATTTAATTCTTTAAGAAAGATCAAGTACGAAATACACCAATGAATTTATTATGTAAATGGCCTATTCCATGTTCATATTAAGAAAGTTGTTTCCAAGTTTGTAATAACGAGCGTTAAGACAACCTTGCACAGCTGCAGACTAAAGCTCTACGACAGTGTGCGTAGTGAGTATTGATTGACTTGAAGTCTCGAATAGCATTTGTAAGTGTGTATACAGCAGTGTTTTATATATGACCCTACAAGATAAATTCAGGTTATAAAATCCACGAAAAGTACAGTTCTGGTTATGTCGAAACGTTGTACATTTGCTGTTATGTTAAACTTATATTAAAGTTTTTCTTCTTTACCCGTTCAAGCCGTTTCCAACCATTATTAGTAATTACATTTTACTTTCGATAACCATCCAAAAATGGCCAACAATTAAGCATAAGATGTGAATTGCACACACACACAGTTGTATGTAAGGATGCTAAGCAAAGAAAACAAATCAGGTATAGACTTCGCTCTTTTAAACGAAGTTTTATTTCGAAGAAATATTAAAAAGTATACTTAGTTATAGTTGGAATTCCGGAATCTAAATATAACAGTTAAGCAGATGCAAAATATAAGATAATAATAAATTTTAAAACTAACCAGAACTGTAGATTCGATGACGAGGAACCCACTTTGATTTTTCACTTGTCATTAGTCCATAGGGGCTCTATCTAGCATCTTGAGCAGTTTTTCTTCGTAAAGATTAGTATAAACATTCTTTTAACTTTACAGCTGTTTGAAGTACGCCATGATTGGACTGATGTGTTGTGGAGACAGTTTGTGTACATGTGACTTGTGTCGTTTTTCTAGACAGTCCCTTTTGGATAGCTTTCTGAGGTAAATTTTGTATTTAGGAATTCTCACTTATTACAAGAAGCCGAACTTTACTTACCACGGTTGGGGTACGATTTTTGTAGGTCTTTTTTTCGCGGTAATCCAAATTCCCAAAGTTGATTCAAATTCTTTTATTCTCCATTGCCGTTAACTGGAAAGGATATTCCTGTTTTACAAATTCTTAATTCCATATCTGAATATAGGCCTCTTGGGCAATGACTTATGGGGGGGGGGGATAGATCTGAAACATTATTTTTATTCATCTTTGATCTTGAATCCAAAATTGACAAATTAAGAGGAATGTGGGAAAAAATGCAGTTTGTGATTCTTATCACAAATTTTACGCCGATTTTTAGTGTTGACGCTGAAAAACTGTCGTTCTCATACACTAGATGTTTATAGAAATCTTGCAATTATAAGTCTTACGATAGAGCCTTTTGTAATTGAAACTACACTTCAAGGCTATTAACTAGCTGTACGGACGTTAGATATAGCATGAACAGACATGGCGACATGGATTGTAACGTCTTAATGAGGCTTTAAAGATGTTGAAATATTCCTTCTGCTGGCCAAGTTTACTGTTATCATATTTTGGACAGATGAAATGTCTAGAAAAATAAAACAAAACTAAATACTTTGTTGTTCACATAACCAGTTGCTTTTGAAATACAATAGCGGATTATCTAAAAGATACCTTTTAATATGTGGTTGAATGAAGCACATAAACGTCAAATATTTTGTCACAATCCTAATATTGAAAAAGAGACTGTTTTCAGCTACATATAATTACTACTTAGATTTTAAGCTTAAAGTTGCAAAGAAAAAGCTGATATCAAATAATGGTTATTTTCATGTACATAATATGTGGATTTAGTTATGCTACATCTACTAATATAATAATGCAACGAAAGTGACAAAAAATTTATCTAGTTCATTACATAAAATGAAAATGGTATAAATTTAAACGCTGAAATTATTAAATATGTCAAACCCTTTAAGTTGTTTTTACTACTGTTGTAAGCTACATTGTATTACTTTTAATTTAGATGTTGGTTTCTAGAGGGCGCTTACCATGATGTAACGAAGACGCAATATCAAGAAGTTTCCAATAGTAAGTAGAAAAGAAGCACAATATAAGAATGCCAGACTAAGTGACTTAAGTTAATAAATCCAATGTTAACCAGTTATTCAGTTCAGTATCTGTTAAAGAGTAAGAGTCCATTGGTCTTTGGTTCAGTTAGTAAACTACATTCCGAATACCCCCCCCCCCCCTCCCCAGTGGCACAGCGGCATGTCTGCGGATTTACAATGCTAGAAACCGGGTTTCGACACTCGTGGTGGGCAGAGTACAGATAGCCCATTATGTAGCTTTGTGCTTAACTACGAACAAACAAACTATAGCGAATATGCCAGTGTATTTATTATCAATAGATTGTCCAAGATATTTTGGAAGTAAGTTTATTTGCGAGTTAGGAATACTTACTATTAGTCTCGGAATATCTTCTCAGACGTTATTTTCATAGTTAGGCCTTCCAGTGAACGTTGCCTGTCGCAAATGATATTGAAGAAATAAACCAATAATCGTTAGGTAGACTGGTATATAAAGGCTTGGTTTGGTCTGCTATTTCAGATTAGTTGAAAATAAAATCGACAGATGCTGTATAGACGGGATGAACGTTTTACCACTCCGAGGTGTAACTTCTGAAGTATTGTAGCACTATCCCGTTTAAGTAACAGATGTAAAGACTTATCACAATAGGATCACAAGTAGTCTGAAGTGCATAACTCGTAAATCGTTTTACAAGTTTCCAGTAAGAGGATTTTCAACAAACTTTGTTTTAGCTTGCTTCGATCGAAGCTCAACAGGAAACTTCATCAAAGATTCTGCTTTATAACATCAAAAATTTTGTTGAAGCATTATTTATTTCAATAATTTACATATCTTATTCCTAAGCTAATGAGGCACTATCTAATCTTATGGTAATGAGTGAGATGACATTTTAAAATAAGACTGGTGTTAATTTTAATCACTTCACTCTTAACTGGCCCACTATATGATTAGCTAATGAACTCTAATGAGGAGAAGATATTGTGTGAGAAAATTCTATAACTTACTTGTAGTTGTGGACATAGAATTATTATAGTCAAACTTAAAGTGTGAAGAAATAAAACAGTTTAGTTGAAGCTGAAATTATAGTTTTATGGTGAAGCCCTAAATGTGAAACTTTTTTAGGTGAAAGAATAAATCAAATAATTTCTTTCTGTGTTTGTAATTAAGCAAAAACTACACAGTGGGCTATCTGTGCTTTGCTTACCATGAGTATCGAAACCCGGTTTCTAGCGTTGGAAATCCGCAGACATATCGCTGTGCCACTGGGGGATTGTTGCTATGCACTCTTTTTTTTTGCCAGAAAAGCCTAACTTGGTCAGGTAAAATGGGGAAATATGAGTTACATTCGTGTGATTATAACATTGAATCTGCGAACGTTAATATAGTTTATGTGCAAAATGTAATATTCGTACGTTTTTATTGCGAAATAGTTTCAATACAGTAAATTTTTAGATTTTCTACACCTTGCCGAAATGTAGCATTTAATATAAGCACAAATAGTACAATTAGGTGTTCACAGTAACAACACAACAGCATAATTATTTAGCCGTCTATATACAAGAATTAGCAGAACAAACAAAAAAAAACTGACTACTTTTGACAAGCCAAGATCATCGTTTCAGGTTTAAAACGGTCCCAAAGGGGGCCAAAGTTAATTATCAACAGTAGAGTGAAAAAAACTAATTTGAAAAATAAAGGTTTACAAATAAGGTTAAGTTCAAATCGTATTCCATTACTGAGCATGTTTCCTCTATTTTCATATATTTCCTTTGGTTTTCTTTTGTTGGAAATAAGGAATAATATTGGTTATGAAATGAATTTTGGTTAATCGAAATTAATTTTGTGATTGGCAACCGTTATTTGTGTGAACATATATCGCAAAAACCAGTTTTTTTTAACTTCCTTCTAACGACAGTAGCGTTCATGTTCCTTTACTATGAAATTATTCCTCTTTTAGGACAAAGCCAAATTGAGCTATCTGCTGTGTCCACCGCGGGGAATCGAATCCCGGACTTTAGCGCTGTAAGTCTGTAAATTTACCGCTGTCTCACCGGTGGGCTACTTTAACTGAAAAGGATAGTTTTGACCAATATAAGCACTATTACAAGAACAAGTAGTTTAATAAATAATTTATCTGTTGGGAGCTAATGTCTACCTTTTCCTTTGTCAGATTTATTTGAAAGTTCATTCACTGCCTTATAAGCTAGTTTTGTAATAAAAAACACAGGCCTGCGAATATAAACTTCATAAAAGTTGTTTTGATTTTAATAACTGATTTTCCATAACTCAGCAATGCAGATTTCGAAAATAATATTCATTTTTTCTATCACGTAAGGACTTTTTACAAATCGGGAAGAAAAAAACTCTTACTTAGATCAATTTATTATTTTGATTACCACAATGAACATTTTTTATTATTATGTTTGTTAACAAAAATAAAAACAAGCTGAAGAAAAGGGAAGAACATTGATGTCAAACGAATATACATCATGATTTTTGTGTGTGTGAAATTTACGCCTTTTAGTCTCAAAACTACGTGTTGTGGTATTTCTTTTATATATATTGCGTTATGACGTTTAGTGAAAAATCTGTACGCGATGGGTAAAAATGGATATCATTTTCCGATTCAAAGTATAGGAATTACCGTAGAACATGTAAAAATGTCAAGACAATAAAACCTTCGCAGGCCTGTGTTATTTATCTGTGGATAGCTTAAGTCTTCCTTTGTTAGATTTATTTGAAAGTTTATTCACTGGACTATAAGCTGGTTTAATTTCATTCAGTTTTTAAAACGAGTATTTTGTTTACCTTTAGTAGTGTTATATTCCTTCTGCCTTATTTGGTGTATGGTTATCTCACAATTAGAATTCATTAGCTCTTGTTTGTTTTTATTTTTATTGTTAAATATCATCTTATTAACAAAAAATAAAAGAAACAGTGTCATGAAAGAACAATCTCGGTTCATTCATACGTTCAATTTGTTTATAAAATAGAATAGAATGTAAAGACCAGATACCTTTTCTCGACATTTTAGTTACTCAATGATTAGATGGCAAGTTACACACAGACGAGTAACGAACACCAGAAAGTGTAAGCCTATTTCCGCACAATAAATGTAGACATCCTTATTCTCAGAAAATTGGCATATTATTTGATATTTGTTGAAAATATGTTCCGATAAAAAAGGTATTCATGTTAACTTGATCTTTATAAAAATGTTGTTGCTTTCTAAGGGTTTAAACTAAACGTAATAACTAATTTATTCAACAAAATTTAAAACGTATTAACAAAGTGAGACAAATAAATGCAGATAGAATCAGGGATGGTCCTTTTCTAACGATACCCTACTACCCCTTGATATCAAGCAAAAGTTCTAATTGAAGATGAACAACAGGATAAATAGAAGAATTGCTCATCCAAAGTCTGGACTGTTGAGAGATATATCGGAATGTGTAATTATGTACGTAAATTATGGTTGGAGTTTTGAGATATAAAACAAGTTTCATAAGAAACAAATATGTATATTAGCTACATTAAAAAAATAGTTTTCTCTCATAGATACACCAGTAAAACGTAAAATGTATAACATTATATATGTTATTATTAGTTATTGAAGATGCAAAAACTAAGTGAAGTTTTATAATCCTCTATACCGAAAACTACTTGAGATGTATCTTAAAACAAAACTATCACGAGATCCTCCTAAGATATCTCAGTAACCATACTAGTAAACTCAGAGGTAATTAAAGAAGAAATATTCTATATACCTTCTATTCTTATGATCGTATAATTTTGAGTTGCCCCTTCGCAAGTGGCTTTGCAGGCTTACGACGCTAAAAATTGGGTTTCGATATCCGTGGTGGGCAGTGCACAGATAGCCTATTGTGTAGTTTTGTGCTTAACAACAGCCACACTATAATCTTTTATATTTTGTTTGTCTCGCTAAAGTGCAAATTTGTTACTTGTATGTGTAGATGGATATATATGTATACACATTCACAAACAATAACTTACTTATATATATATATATACACACATATATAATTAAAAAAGAGAGAAAAAATATAACATCATAAGGAAGAATAGCGTGAATTTAACACAGCATATCCAAACTTTTGATGAAAAATAATTAATTGTAATATTACGTAGAAAATGGAAGAAAAAGAAAAAACAATGCAGCTACAAAACAAACATGTACCAGCTGGGAACACACCATAAGTTGAGTAGTTATGCAATGCGTCCTGGTTTTAAGGTACTGACGGAAGTAAGACCCAAACTGCGTTGCGTTTGTTTGTTTGTAATTAAGCACAAAGCTACACAATGGGCTATCTGTGCTCTACCCACCACGGGTATCGAAACCCGGATTCTAGCGTACTAAATCCGCAGACATACCGCTGTGCCACTGGGGGGCACTGCGTTGGGAGTACACCGTCTATACAGTTTAACCTCAGTTTCGCAGGCCTCACTTTCTTAATAATAATAAAGAGTAGACGTGGGTGCTCTAGCTCACAACGTCCCACAACTTTACAACGTTTCGCCATCTGCAGCCAGATGTGGGAAGGTAGGTGCTAAAACAAAAGAAGAATAAAGAAATAATTGGAATACATATATGTGGAACATGTCTGTTTTGTAGCTGCATTGTTTCTATTTTCTTTCATTTTCTACGTAATATTACAATTATATATATATATATATACACACTCAAAATACAAGTTGCTCTTATACATATACACACACTCAAACTACAAGTTACTCTTATACATATATACACACACCATATATATAAGAGTAATTTATTGTCTGTGAGTGTGTGTATATATGTATAACAGTAACTTGTAGTTTGAGTGTATATATATATATATATATATAATTGTAATATTACGTAGAAAATGAAAGAAAATAGAAACAATAGAGCTACAAAACAGACATGTTCCACATATATGTATAAGAATAACTTGTAGTTTGTGTTAGCTTTGTTTATTCTTCTGGCCACTAACTTCTTACCACTCCAAACTGACATATCTACTGGTCTTTTAAATATTTTTTTTCCTGTTTGACTGAAGTATTATTATTTCTAATACCAAAATGCAACAGCTTTACTTGACACTAATGAAGACACGCATATAGAAGTAACAAGAAGTTTTTACACACCTGTATAGCTAGCTCATTCTAGTAGTTCTTCAGATTTCATGAGTGTACGTCTAAAGATGTTAAGTCTCAACTGGACTGGCAATGTTTTATTGTACTGTTGACTGGAGAAATGGCTGTCAAATATGGACTGTGTTTAATCATCAACTTTTTCACTGTCAGTTTTAGTTTTTTCTGTAGAAGCCTTATATAAACTCAGTGTGAAGAAACCAGCTCACTTTCTGTCCCTTTTAAAAGTAAGTTATTGCTTGTGAGTGTATATATACGTTATTTTTTGTGGTATTGTTTTCAAAACCTCCATTTATACTACTGATAAACTTTTGTTGGTGAGAAGAATGAACAAAGCTATGTTATAATAATTTAACAACAAAAAAAACGAATGCATTTTTACTACCAATAAATTGTAGTGGTAAGAAGAATATATATAGCTATTCTTGATAACAATAGAACAAAAAATAACGACTGCTTTTTTATTGCTAGCAAATTGTAGTGGCGAGAATAGACAAAGCTATTATCGTTTAGTGAGGAAAATATTGGACTGAATAATTAAGTTAAAATAACAACGGTTTTTACAGTAGAAAATAAGAACATCTTTACTAGATAAAGACTGGCATGTTGAGTGTGTTTTTAACAGTATAGAACAAGTTTGAGTTAAATATAACCGTTTCTGATAAAATAAACTACACTTAAGCTTGCTATATACATACCAAAAACACTGAACAATCTAAAGTAGGCTAAGTACGTTTCTGATAATATAAGTATTAACTAAGTTTGCTCAAAACACTCAGATTCGTTGTACAGATTCACACATACTAAATGACATCGTAAAATACATTCAAATATTTTAAAACATTTATTTTAATAAAAAAGTCAGTTTAAGCGTGTCAAACATATTTCTCATATTTTGAACATAAAACAAACTTAAACTCGCAAAATGTATCTCAAACTTATTCTTTCAAAACTGAATTCTGGTAAGATATAACGAAAAGTAAGCACGCTTAATTAAGCACTGAAAATATTATTCAAAGCCAAGCAAGTTAAATGTTGGTGTGATAAGATAACAAATACATGACGTAATGATGATATAATGCTAGGTAAAACAAGATGAAGCAAACTAAAGATACTTGAAAGGGGAAAAAAACATTCAGGTTATATGCAATCCCTCAAACGTATTTCTTCATTAATATATGATTATTTATACATATACCATATAGTGTATTCATCTTAATACCACATTTTTATCAGTATGATAATCCTCCTTTAAGTTATCCTGTTCGAACATAGAATATATCATTTCTTATTCAATTGAATACGGTGGTTAACGTGCCGGGCTGCGGATCTAAGGTCCAAAGTTCGAGCTCGTCTGCGGACGCTTTATTTATTTGAGAGAAGCCGTCAAAACGGCGGGTGCTGCCGACTGGTTGCTTGCACTCTGGGCAACGATACCTACAATTTTGGGCCTTTTAACCGACTTCTGGCATAAGTTAAGGTCAAAAATAACGAATACCATCTTAAACTGAAATAAATAATAATTTTTTTATTGGTTGGGACAATAAAGAATATTAATATTTCGACTGATAGTTACATATCTTGTGATCTTTTTTTCAAAGATGTCTGGAAAAGTAACACTAAACTAACTGGTAATCGATACACGGGTTAGTTCATACACCCTACGTCATATGCTATCTTTACATTGGTTTCTTAGCCAACCAAACTAGATTATCTTCATAATATATCAAGAAATGAGCGCCCAAGAAATGTGACATTCCATATTTTAAATTCATATGCGTATTTACTTTAGGGCTATTTACATTTGATACTTAATGACTTTGATCTATAATTAATAATCAACACCTAACGCTTAGTTTCTAAAATATGCTACAGGATAAGGAAGTTATGCTGTACTTATTTACGTTAAAAAACAAAGATACATTGTTTTATGTGTTAATGCTACTAATTTGAAAATGTTGTTTAACCCGTGTTATCCATTTCAGTTAATTATGCAAGCAGATTTAAATATTTAAAGTACAAGTCATGGGCTAGCTTAAGTTATATATTTTCAAACTACATTTAAAATAAACCTTTTTGCTGCTACTAGGCAGTAAAGTTAATATATGTTATTTATCATTCCTAAGATGCGGAAAAATGATTTGGAATTTTTTTTTACTACTCCGTGGTTGATTAGCATGTAACAACTCGTGTACAGGGACAGTCTGATGCTGAAACTAGTAAGTGCTAGCACGAATCTTTTATTGGATGATAACTAAAGATGCAAAGCGGTTTCAGAAACATCATGAAAGACTGAGAAGACTGATTCTTCAACTATTTACTACAAAATACTGCATGTTTCCATTAATAATTTTTATCTCAAAAGATTAAACATAAAAACAAATCAAACACTAACTCACCTGGAAATGGATGTTTTGTTTTTCTTACGGCTTATAATTTCTTTTTGAGGTTATGAAATATTTGTAACGATTTGCCCCAGGTGCCTCCTAATCGTGAGATGAATAGTTTGTATATATCTTGCCCGAAACTCTTGAGTGACTACTAGCGGATAGCTCAGCCACCTCTTGTGGCTGCTATGATTACATAGCCTACTTAAAGGTTAAAATAGCTAGTGAAAACCAGCGAACTTGTGGGTATAGAAACATCCTCATTAATGTAGGAGCTTGGGGAGCAGTAGACAAACTTATGCTGACACAGAGGAGGTTCCAGCCTGGAGTCAACGAAAATCGATTTGGTTGGAGATGTGTAATTTAATGATACCCATCTTATAACGGGAGCATTCAGGAGGTGGTCGTTTTTAAAAGATATATATATATATTTAATACACCCCTAATTAATGTGCTTTGAATTATCTGTTACGAGCAGTTGCAGTAGAACTTTAAAATTTACAGCAACAATAAAGGGAAAACACGCCATTTGTACTGTTTGGTTATTTATTTCGCAGCAAATATCGTGCTACTCGTGCGACATTTTAAGAGGTAATAATTTCTCAGATCACATTCAATTTATATAAAAAAAAGATAAAGGATCAAACTTGATATTGTTTTTTTTTTAATTCCAACGAATAAATAACATTTTTAAAGTCATGCCAATTTTATTTACATTCCAAAAATTACCTTCTTTAAGCATTTCGAAACGTTTAAAACGTATAGGTAAACCAATCTGAAACTGAAGCGATACGTCGTAAATAAAACATATACAGAAACTTTAATTTTCTTTTATTTTGCAAACTTTCGGCTCAGTTACATCAATTATTTATAGTGAAGGTTTTTTAGAGGAGTTTTATTTTTATTCTCCAATTTATATTAGTTTCTTTAACAAAATCTAAAAAGAAATTAAATAAACGGTCTCAGTAACGTTGGACAACGTATCAAGTGAAAAGGACTCGTATCTTCCTGAATCGAAGGAAGACACTACATAAACTTACAGTATGTGAGGGAAATTCCGTTACACATTTGTATGTGTATAACTATATTCCAACTTGTGTATTATTCCGTGCAAATCTTGCGTAATTGCTGTTGTCAGTTGAGCTCAACAATGGATAAAATAAAACTGTTGCCACTAACTTCGTTGCTATAATTAAAAATTCGTTAATTGTAAATCATCAATAACTCGATCAATAAACTACAAACTACCTCAGGTAGTCCCCTAAGTATCGTAGATATTACTTTGTGTAATATCTCTAATAAGGTGTAAAACGATACCACCTATAACACCATTAATAATACAAGATAAATAAAAAAACTGAAAATTTAAAAACCTGAAAATGTAATTCTAGGTAACAGAACGGAGCCAAAATACGGGTTTGTGGTTTGAGTAAATAATGTCTACGGTATCTCCAGTCTTATTTTCTTACGATCTCTATTTGTATATTTTTAAATTCCCAATTTTTTATTTATCTTGTGGTTTTTTATGCTCAACTATGCGCAAAGCTACAAGATAATAAACATAGATAGTAGCTAGTTGATACGGCTCATGTTATTTACTGTAGCGATCGACTATTTGTTCTCATTAGTTCGAGTTGTAAAATGTGAAGTTGCAGCTGGAGATTGTCATGGGGATTTGTTTGAGAATATAGTGAGCATTTATAGTTCCCGCGTAACTAAATTTTCTATATATAATGCATAGCATGGGCGAATACATACCTAGACTTAGACGCAAACCCCATTATGCGCTATAACATTTTACCAGTAGAAAAGCAGCTTTTTCAATCAAAACATATACGTCTAAAACATCGCTTTAAATAAACCTTCGTGTCTTTTAAATAAATTATTATACGAATGCGTGTAATGAAATTAAATAATATGTGTATTGATTTTTTTTACTCCTCTTCATACATAATATATGGATTGACTCCCTAAAGACATCGATTGTATAGTGTACAAAGCAGTGAGTATCTACTAGTTAGTTATCTAATGTTCATCTGTTGTTAGCTGGTTAATTACTGTTTTACCCTATACCCAAGCTTTTTTGAGAAACATCAGATATTTATAAGAAATATAACTTCATGGGGTAATTATAACATCGTTTACACTAGAAATATGATATTTTTAGCTTATGTAAAACATAGAAGAAACAAATCAACTTTTAAATACCCCTACAGCCTTTACAGTACCTTATTTAGAATTGTACAAAATATTTCGATGTAATATACCAAGCCGTTTTTGCTGTAGATGTCAAGAGAATAATAATAATACGAAGAAGAATTACAAACAGGCCGTTTTGAGTGAATTTTCTTTTCCTTGTACGTCTAGCATGCTTGACTTTTTTGTGCATTTTATATATTTACAGCTTTATCAGTCAATATTAAAGGTTCTAAAGTGTTGTTTGAACTGAATCTATACTGTTTAAGGTGCTTTTTGATCGAACATTCCATTAGTGTTTTGTGCAATTCCTTGCGATCCTTATTACTATCGTGGTTCATAATAAAATTACCTTTTGTAGAATGATCAATAATCTGTAAAATATTTCAGGTAATACCCTCAATATCATGAACATTACCACCAATAATATAATTCTCTTGTACCTAAATATACCTAAATATAGTATCGTATGTAATACTTATTCTGAATATTGAACCATATACATTCCAAAGCATCCAGGAGCGACCTAGTAGTTAGAATTCATGGCTCGCGTCCCCGTGCCGCAAAAAGGCGCTTCACACTATGAGGCCGTGTAGAGTAGTTAAAGAGTTGGAAGTGGGTGCTGTTGACTAGGTGCGTTTCTTCTGGTTTTTCAGTTCAAAATGAGGGACGGATAGCGCAGATAACCTTTCGCAAAACTAAACGTGAAAAATCTAAAACAAACAAAACACTCCAAAAACTAATATTGAAGACATTTATCTTCACTGAATGTTGACAGAAATATTGATGTTATAACTGCGGTATTGCTGTCTGATTTTCACAAGGATATGCCAACAAAATGACACTCGCTTTTCACATGGATATACGAACAAAATGACACTCGCTTTTCACATGGATATACCAACAAACTGACACTTGCATTTCACATGGATATACGAACAAAATGACACTCGCTTTTCACATGGATATACCAACAAAATGACATTCGCTTTTCACATGAATATGCCAACAAAATGACTCTCGATTGTTTGTTCATTTTTAAGTACAAAACTCAAAATCGGCTAATTGTGTCCACCGTGGGTATCGAATGCAGAATTTTAGCTTTATTACCACTGACGCTTACCTCTGAGCAATTGACTCGGAAAGCGTTAATGGTTTTACGGTACTATGTCAACTTTTCGTCCAATATTGTTTTTGTGTTTAGTTGATATTACGTCTGTCCAAAACAGAATAATGATCGTTTTTTTTCAAACATCAAAAAAGCAAAATTTGCGTAAAAGAAAAAATATTATTTCAGTAAGCATACTCAAAAAAGATAAGAATTTGATAAAAATAGTCGAAATTCTGTAAAATTCTTCACAGGTTATAACAGAATATCAGAGATACTCTGTACTTATAACCAGACATTCAGGTTTACTTATGAAAACGGCATAGTTGAAGATGTGAAAACTCTTCGTGAAAAAAATAATAAAAACTCAATTAAGAAACTATTTCTAGAAGTTCCAAACGTTTTTATTATAAGTTGATGAATAATTCTTAGAATATTAAATAACATAATTCCGTTTGGGAAAGAATTTCGGTAGAAAAAAGCTAAGTATTACTCTTTTATTTTTACAAGTTGTAACTTTTAGAGCAAAGAAGAATTTTTATTTAGATAGCTACAACTTTTAGATTGCTGGTGCGATCATACTCAAGTACACATGTTTTAACGGTAAAGAAAGGTTTTTATACTTAAATCACCATTCAACAATATAATCATATATTTAAATCAAAGAATTGATAGTGGTTACTTGTACATGTGCATATCAATACACGTTAATTAACAGATTATACATTTATATATATAAATTTTAATACGTGGAACATGTTGTCAAAAGATTTGTATAAGTTTAGAGAAATAATGATCAAAAACGCATAGAGTCGTGTCTGGGTGTTTGTTGATTGTGGGATTGTTTGATTTTATTAATAAGACTGTTAAGGTCAAGTTCATGTTTTAATACGACAACATTCTGTTCGGAAAACTAGGGTTGTTTCTGTTCAAAGGCTAGGCAATTACTACAGTGTGTTTTGTAAATGTCTTCTGGATTAGTTATATAATTTTCTTTACGTGTTTTTAATTTGAATTCCAAGGATGTAAATTAATCCAGTTCTTATGTTAAGCCTATATTGACATACTAATGTTTTCTATATATGGGATAGTGTCAGTGATCAGGCTTCATTCGTTTTGTTGAGTGTTTTATGAAATTGTTTGTTTGTTAAAAATGTCTTGTCTGTTGTTGTTTTTTAATCCGTTAACAGTGTGTGTGTAACTATTGTGATAGGGAATTAATGAATCATTGAATTAAGTTTATAACTTCTTGATCGATGTTTTCTGTGGTGCATTTAGTGTATGTTTTTCAGAGTGTATAGTTTCTGATTTAGAAATTTTACTGTGGTGTTGTTTTCATTTTCAACTTTAAATTGTATGTCTTTGTGTAGGTTGTTTATGCGTCGGAAGAATTTTTTGTTTGTTCTTGATAAGTAAAATCACAAAAAAACGTAATCTACATATCTAAGCCTAGATGAAGGATAATGCAAGAAATTGACTATGGCATATTGTTGTGTACGGTGTAAAAAAGAGTGTTTAAGGTATCTGATAACGGATTTCCCATATAACTGTTGGAAGTGCGAATCTCCGTACTGGAAGCAAATAAAACTAGCTAGATGTAACAGTTCGATTAGTTAGATGTTCCTCTTTTATGTTGGTTCTTCTATTGGGTGTGTGTAAAATAATTTCCACACTAAGTTGTACTGACTTATAACAAAACGTTTGAGGGAATGTACGTATTATAGCAAAGCTACACATAATGATGTTACTGTTTAAGCAATGAAAGTGTTGTGGAAAGTGCCAGATGTTTTTTATCTAAGTGTTTATTTTGGGAAAATAAGGTTTCAAATTCCAGTTTAAGTATTCACGAAGGTTGTGGTTTAAAGGGTTGGATGAAAACATAATTGGGCGTAAGGTATTTGTTTTTATGGACTTTCGGTAGCCCGTATATTTATAGTAATCTTGGTTTGTATGCAAAATGTTATGAAAGTTTAAACGTAATAGTTTTTCTTTAAAAAGTGTTTTGAATAGTTTGCTTAGTTTTTTATGGTATATTTGGTTGTGGTTAATTAATATATTTTGAGGTCTGTTGAATACAATAGACGTAGTAGTCGTTGAGACACTACTTGTATTAGCAAATTGCTTGAACAACAACTTTTTATGGTAGGATCTGGATGAAGTGGAGGAAGTGTGTTTTATTAACTTTTACTTATGTCACAATACAAAAGAATGAGAATAAGGATTACTTAACGCTATATTATTTATTTATATTAACACCATTGATTACTCATAATTATTTTTAATTAACCTGGTGGTTATTCAAAAGAACTAAAGGCTCGGCTATCTAGTCTTCTGAATGAAAGTAAAAAATTTACAATAATATGTCAACCACAATATAGCTGCTATATCACATACCAACACGGCCTTTCGCCCAGTACAGTAAAAGTATTTTCCAACTGAAGAACTATACACAAAACTCCGTTTGTTTGTTTGTTTTAGAGTAAAGCCACATTGGGTTATCTGCTGTGTCCACCGCGGAGAACTGAACCCGGGATTTTAGCGTTGTAAGTCAAGAGACTTTTCTTTCCACTTGACTTTTGCTACACTTGGTTCCCATAAGGGATGACAATACCGTGCATAAGTACTTCGGTTCGTGGATTAAGTGGTACAACAGTCGGCTAAGTACACTCTAACAAATTTACCGTTGACGTGACATTCAGTCTTAAAAACTTAAGACTTGAACAGTTTGCTTTGCTTTACGATGCGCCGGAAGAGGGCGTAACAAGGCTCATTTCTGTCAGTTTTACTGTAATCTGGGGGTGGGTAGGTAATTATCAGACACACGGCATATAGAATAATCTTATAATATTCTTAATGTCATCGCCTCCATTTGGAATTTTCGTATCTTTTGTTCACTATTACGTGGTCCTAATACATTGTTTTTTTTCTTTTGTTCACACATCACGTGTCATACGATACATCAGTAATTTTTCATATGGCAGCGATGATCTCTAGAAACCACTTAGTTAGCCATGTGGCAAAATATTATTGGTCTCATGGCTACGTTTGTCTCGACTTAATTGACTAATATATTATCTAATATGTAACTAAATGTCTGTCTCTACTGAATAAGTTGAGATTTCATTGGCTGATACGTGGGTTGTACATAAGGAATGTGCCAATTTGTTTAATCGTTATCCTTTGCATCTTGTACATTTTCATCACTAAATACTAAGATTTACAAAGTTCGAAATGTGACGAAAGATAGATCTTGACAACTTTGTTCAAACAATGATTTTAAAGACAAAATAGGCAGTGCCATCTTTAAACAATGCAACATTTTAGTATTTACTATAGATTGGTAAACAACATACTGAAAAACCAGTTATTTAAATGTGGTACTTAGAAAATAAATGAATGCAAAGAAAAAAATCAACGAGAAACATTGCATAAGTAGGGCTACGTATATAAGATCTGAGACATACAGAAAACAAATTTTAATTCTGCATGTATGTTTTATGGTAGTTCGATTGCAGGTGAATTAACTTCCATAGTAAACATTAATTTGTCTGCCATCAATTGCAGGTGAATTAACTTCCATAGTAAACATTAATTTGTCTGCCATCAATTGCAGGTGAATTAACTTCCATAGTAAATATTAATTTGTCTGCCATTAATTGCAGGTGAATTAACTTCCATAATAAACATTAATTTGTCTGCCATTAATTGCAGGTGAATTAACTTCCATAGTAAACATTAATTTGTCTGCCATCAATTGCAGGTGAATTAACTTCCATAGTAAACATTAATTTGTCTGCCATCAATTGCAGGTGAATTAACTTCCATAGTAAACATTAATTTGTCTGCCATCAATTGCAGGTGAATTAACTTCCATAGTAAACATTAATTTGTCTGCCATCAATTGCAGGTGATTCAACTTCCATAGTAAACATTGATTTGTCTGCCATCAATTGCAGGTACAAGTTTCATCTTACAGATCCTTATCTCTTTTTTTTTCTTTATTATTTTGTCCCCCAGTGGCACAGCGGTATGTCTGCGGATTTCGATACCCGTGGTGGGCAGAGCACAGATAGCCCATTGTGTAGCTCTGTGCTTAACTTCCAACTTAACCTTTATTATTTTTTTCTCGTTATATTTGAGCGTTATCAAGATATAACACTAAGATGACGACGCGTTAATGTACTGACACCACAATCTGGAAGTTATAAAGTTTGAAAGTTCTAGAGGTAGGTAGCACCTTTTTAAGAAGATATTAACTTGAGTCCTGTGAGTGAGGAAGCTTTAAAGATGATATAGAACGGACTGGAGTACAACCAATGTAATTATTTTAATAATTCAATCTAAGTAGTAACTATTAAACAATAAATTATCAATCAACCTTTCATATTTGCAATTTAAGGACTGAATGCTCTACACATATACGTCTGCGTTTGTCATAAATTTCTACATTTACTCACTTAGATGAATGTTCTTCTCAAACATGTGTGCTTAGTGCGTGCGCGAATCAGACCGCGCTATTTCCAGTGTAAGGTAAAGCGCTGTTTCTTTTCAACCAATCAGGAAAGAGACTTGAGCGTTAACCGCTGTGAGATCATTTGTAGAATGAAAGGTGGTTCTTATCAATGTTTTCCGGGAGGAAGAAGAGTTTTTGTTTAGAAACTACTAAAAGCATGAAAGATATTCGAGATTTTTCCTTTCCTCTCTGATTTATTATTCACAGTTCAGAATTTTATGAGTGTGACGCGTAATCGCCCGCAAATCTGCTCTACTCTTGGACGAAGAAGCAGCGCTGCTTCAATTCCACATCAACTGAGTGCCTATATCAGTAAATTATAATCTCTTTACGTTTCTAAGTGTTCGATTTATTGATTGTTAGATTCAGAAACAAGGTTTGAGGATAAAGAATAAAATAAAATGAAAACTAACTCGACAAAACTTTTAAATGTTATTGGTGACAATGAAAACCAATCGTACGTTGAAAACGATAAAGAAATGTCTTACCGGTACAACTTTACAGACATGCACGAGTTGATCCTGAAAAACCTTTCTGATTGTATGGAGTTATGGGATAAAGGTATCTTTGAAATAGATCAAAATTGGACAGCTACTGAAAGAATCCAGCTTTTAAGGTTGTGTTTCGATAAAGCATCTACCACTGAAGTTTCCACTCGCCCGTTTGTTTTATTCTGGTGGCAACAGATGCTCTGGAGTATTGTATTTGGTTTAATGATTCTGGTTGCGTTGGTTGGAAATGCCATTACGATCTGGATTGTGTTGGCACACAGAAGAATGAAAACTGTAACTAATTATTTTCTGTTGAACCTATCGGCAGCTGATTTTGCTATGACTTTATTCAACACTATTTTTAATTTTATTTTTATGCTAGATAGCCACTGGCCGTTCGGTCACCTGTATTGCATCATCAACAACTTCGTTGCTTACCTGACTGTGTCCTCTTCTGTTCTCACTATAATGGCAGTGAGTTTGGAAAGGTAAGCTTTAAAAAACTTTGTTTGTTTGTTTGAAGTTAATCACAAAGCTACACAATGGGCTATCTATGCTCTGTCCACCACGGTTATCGAAACTCGGTTTCTAGTATTGTAAGCCCGCAGACTTACACTGGGGGCGGAAAGGTAAGCAGTCACTCCGACGTGTATATTAGTTTGATTTACTTGAAAGCATTTTAAAAAATCGAAATGCTGGTAAGTTCAGAAAAGCCTAATCCCCTAAAAATGACGAATTTTGTATTAATAGTAATTTAATTGTTTATAAAGCTAAAAAACAACGTTTCTTTATTAGTATACACATATTGTTTTTACTTGAAGTCTTAAGGATTTGAGAATGAGAAAGATATAAAAATGATAACAAGTTCAATCTAGCACTCTATTAAGACACTATAAGAAGCTTTCTATATAACCTTGTCTCACCTTACAAAAGATTCTGGGATATCTTAGTAACGTCTAACATAGTTTCAGCTTTAGTTTAAAATGTATTTTTTACATAATTAATTATTTTTTCTCTAATTCTCCCTATTTATATATAAACATTTGCACACGATACACAAACATATTATATATTTATTAAATCTAATGTTACATATCTTAGTAGTTTATTTCATGTTTTGTCGCTAGGAAAACTTGTTTAAACCAGAAATATGAATACTTCGGAATCATCTTTAGAAGCATTAATAATTAAAGTATATTAATAATTTGCTATATCTAATGATAGTCGTGTTAAAATATCTCGCCCTATGTAGCTTGTATGTCGAAAACAAAAAATAAGATATCAAAGAAAACTTACATCGCATTCTACAACCATTCTCATGTATAATAAGTACCTAAAAATGAACGTGCCGATTTTTTTAATCAAAAGTTGAAGCGTATTCCATTCAAGCAAAAGTATCCCAATAGAACGCTGGACATGAAATTCATATTACATTAACATTGGTCTTCAAATTCTGAGTAGTGGTGTTCCTGTATTAGCAAAACCCCATGGACGAAGAAACACGGATATAAAGTCGGCAACTATATATCTATTCCAAAAGAAATGCGTTTTGTTAGCGAGAGTCCTCCGCTGGGACACCGTTAAGTCTAAGGATTTACAACTCTAAAATCAGGGGTTCGATTGCCCTCGGTAGACACAGAAGATAGCCCCATGTGGCTTTGCTATAACAAAGACACACAAACACATTGATTGAGAGTTTATATCGTCCTCCTGTAAACAAATGTCGTAGAGGAAACTTGGTTTGAATTTCGCGCAAACTACACGAGGGCCATCTGCGCTAGCCGTCCCTAATTTAGCAGTGAAAGGCTAGAGGGAAGGCAGCTAGTCATCACCACCCACCGCCAACTCTTGGGCTACTCTTTTGCCAACGAATATTGGGATTGACCATCACATTATAACGCCCCACGGCTGAAAGGGCGAGCATATTCGGTTTGATAGGGATTCGAAACCGCGACCTTCAGATTGCGAGTCAAGCGCCCTAACCACCTGGCCATGCCGAACCGTAGAGGGAAGTGTAACACGATAACGTACAAGAACAGAAATACTAAACGATGCACGATAAGAAGTGTGAGAAAATTCTATAACTTACTTGTAGTTGTGGACATTGAATTATTGTACTCAATCTTAAAGTGTGAAGAATTACAATAGTAAGTCCTAAGTGTGAAACTTTTCTAAGTGAAAGAATAAATCAAATAATTTGTTTGTTTGTAATCAAGCATAAAGCTACACGATAGGCTATCTGTGCTCTGCCCACCACGGGTATCTAAACCCGGTTTCTAGCACTGTAAGTCCGCAGACGTACCACTGGGGGGCAAAACAAGTAATGTCTGTATTGTGATTTTTGTTATATTAGAACTTTTTGTAGAATATATTTTCCAACATCTTAGTGAACATATGTTTTGTATGAATGTTTTTTTTTTCTCCTTTATATAATGCTTTGAAGTTACAGGTATATCTTTCTATGTTTTGGACGCTTTTATGTACTTATTTGATATGGTTGTATTCCCTTTCGTCTTGTTGCATTTGTCCTTTTGTCTGCCCCCCAGTGGCACAGCGGTATGTCTGCGGACTTACAACGCTAAAAACTGGGTTTCGATACCCGTGGTGGGCAGAGCACAGATAGCCCATTGTGTAGCTTTGTGCTTAATTCCAAACAAACAAACAAACCTTTTGTCTGACTCAGTAGGCAGGATCTTTACTCCCCTGGTATGTCATCTTCCCTTAGTACCGAATGGCTTCTGCAATCGTTCTATATAGCTTTGTTACGAAACTATGAACATATTATCATGTGATAGATATTGTTATGAACGTGTAAGGTAGATCTCTTAATTTTTTAAACTTAAACTAAGAACCAGATACTGTTTTACATTGAAACTAAGAACCAGCTACTGTTTTACATTGAAACTAAGAACCAGCTACTGTTTTCAACTTAAACTAAGAACCAGCTACTGTTTTAAATTGAAACTAAGAACTAACTACTGTTTTAAATTGAAATCAAGAACCAGCTACTGTTTTAAATTTAAACCAAGAACCAGCTACTGTTTTACAATGAAACCAAGAACCAGCTATTGTTTTAAACATAAACTTAGAACCAGTTACTGTTTTAAACTTAAACTTAGAACCAGTTACTGCTTTAAACTGAAAGTAAGAACCAGCTACTGTTTTGAATTTAAACTAAGAACCAGCTACTGTTTTGAATTTAAACTAAGAACCAGCTACTGTTTTAAACTTAAACTAGGAACCAGCTACTGTTTTAAACTGAAACTAAAAACCAGCTACTGTTTTAAACTGAAACTAAGAACTAGCTACTGTTTCAAACTTAAACTAAGAAACATTTACTGTTTTAAACTGAAACTAAGAACCAGCTACTGTTTTAAACTTAAACTAATCGGCTACCGTTTTAAACTTAAACTAGGAACTAGCTAATGCATACAAAGAATGTAAGAAAAAATATTTTAATTCTTACACTTTCATTAAGAAGACAAATATTACACTCTGAAGTATATTTATTGTATGGATTTGCATAATACAAAAAGTCGTTATAACCTACAAACTCTTGATAATGTTAAATATTAATTACATATATATAGTGATTAGATAGAGAAAAACCAATGTAGCTGATTTAAATTCTCGAGGTTCTATTGCTTAGACGGTGTATAACACTGAGTATCAAAACATTAGTAGCTGTGGTTAAATATATTCCTCATCTGTTCTTTCAGGTATGTTGTCACGCTGCGTCCTTTGTTACCGAGAATGACGAAAAAGATTGCAATTATTGTTATTTTAGGAGTTTGGTTAAGTGGAGCTCTTTTGTCCTTACCAACGCTACTGTACTCAACCACAATAACGTACACTTATCAGGACGGAACTCTGAGGACGCTGTGTATTCTTATCTGGCCAGACGGCCCTCCAGGAACTTCGGTTTCGGATTATGCGTGAGTATATAGGAACATTATGGGATTTAGGCTTAACAATACTAGAAATATCTTATAAGTTCGAGTCAGTTGATTTATTTTCGTTTTATTACATTTTACATAACTGAATTTATTTGATAAAAACAAAGCTGTGACAAGAAACGAAATGTTTTTGATAAATGTAAAAAATCATCAGAGAAAGTTGTCTTCAGATGTATGAGCAAAACAGTTTATGAAGATGAACGAAAGTTTCAGAAAAATAAATTACTTTTGTTGTTCTCGTCGCAACTGTTCCATCACCTGTTGCTTATGTTTCTGTTCTGATCTTCGGGTAGTGTGCTACAACATGCATTATTATTATTCCTCATCCCCTTAAAAATAAAAGTAAAACTAACTACGAGAGCATGAATGCAAAACTTTACCAACTATCCAGTAAGTGTGTTGAATGAAGCCAAATACCTTTTTAAAATGTGTAAAAATCAAAACTGCCATTCATTGCGAAGAAAATAGTTGGCTGTTTGGTGCAATAAAATACTAGAAGTAACATAATTTCAGTTACATTAGCATTTCAACTTTTGGACTAGTTTATTGAGTCAAATAAACTTTAGAAAATTCATACAGCAAATAGTTAAAGAGTTAAAACTTGGCAGTTATTTTCTTTTTCGGTGAGAAGACGGAGGAAAATTATACTTGCAAAATTAAAATTTCATGAAGATAAAAATGTCATGCCTCTATGTTCCACTAGGTGGCGGTAACCACAACATTGTTTTTGTATTTTACTTCTGCTTTAACTATTTGCCTGGTTTATGTACTAAATATTATATTTCGCGTGAATGTCTATTCTTCTTTATTGTTTTATTTCGATACTAATGCTCCCTTAAATCGAATGATATATCAGTCGTTTATAAACTGTCTGACGTCACCACCTCACACACGCACGTGATATGTATGAAAAAAACAGAAGAGATCTTGAAGTATTATTTGATAGATTGTTTAGGCAGAGTATTCATGATGAAACTTAGTTGAATGGATGGCAACTGCCTGTTGTAGAAACACAAGTGTAGAGGACGACGTTTCGAAAGTCTTCTGTCTTAGGTCACTGACCTAATAGTTACAATGATGAATTAAGTATTAGAGAATTATTAGAAATTGTTTGAATCAGATCGATTACAATGATGACTTAAATATAAAAGAATTATTATAAATTGTTTGAATCAGATTGTTCTTGTTGTCGGTGGTGGTTTGTTTAAGTGCAAAGCCACATTGCACTATCTGCTGTGTCCGCTGCGGAGAATCTAACCGTGGTTTTAGTGTTGTAAGTCCGTAAACTTACTGCTGTCCCATCGGAAGATAATCATATTGGTTACAATGATAAATTAAATACTAGGAAATTAATATAAATTTTTTATTAATATTGATCAAAATGATTAATTAAATATTAAAGAATAATTAAAAATAGTTTTAATCAGATTAATTATAAGATTGGAGTAAATATTAGAGATTGATTAGCAATTGTTGAAAAACGAAAACATTATTTTGAATAATTGGAAATTGTTTTTTTTTTTTGAAAGTTGATTTTGTAATGTTGGTCGCGTCACATGTAGTTAGGGATGTGCAGAATAATTTATACTGTGTTGCATCTATGTATATACATAGTTGTATACTATGTTGCATCTATGTATATACATAGTTGTATACTATGTTGCATCTATGTATATACATAGTTGTATACTATGTTGCATCTATGTATATACATAGTTGTATACTATGTTGCATCTATGTATATACATAGTTGTATACTATGTTGCATCTATGTATATACATAGTTGTATACTATGTTGCATCTATGTATATACATAGTTGTATACTATGCTGCATCTATTACTCTTACTCCCCCACTCGGGGCTTCTTGTGAATATAGGAGGTAGAAACCATGTTTTATTTTTTTTCGTATCCTTCTTAATTATTCAATTACGGATTGCAAAAGATAGAAAGTTAAAGCTTTTCACAATTGCTTGAGATTATTATTGTGTAACTTTAAATAGAAAAGTAACAACAAATGTACAATTTATTTTATGTGAAATAGACGGGTTTACTTCCCTAAACTCCACACTAATTGAGACGAAGTAACATATGTGAAATAAGACCTAATGCATTCCTTGATTGACCGTACACTCTGCTGTAAACTGCAGTTTCGCCTATTCTAGGACCATTAGCACAGCTTGAGTCAGCAAACTAAATAAATAAAGTTAGGCTTCTTATAATGGTACAACATCAAAGTAAATAAAACAAATGTCATACCAATAATATGCTTTAGTTGGTTAACAAAAATCCAGAATGCTTACCCGCATACAAAACTTTGTTCTTTGTTTACATATTTAAATTTGTCATTACATTCTTCATTTTTTATTCATTCTGTCACATGAGATCAAACTTGGGTTTAATTGGAACAGTTTAAATAAAAACAGAGCCTACTCATTAACCAACCTTATTATCTTAATTAAAAGAGATTCATAAAGTGTCGCTTCAAGTACGGTGTAATCGCTCTTGTGAATCAGAGTGAAGTGATTCATTCACTTCTGCATCTATATAGAAATACTCGTTCCTTTAATTACATTTCGCTGTTAACGATGGTAGTTTGTACTATAAACTATATATCATTGCACTGTCGTCACTTAAAGAGATTGTAATGAGCAGAAATAGTAAACTATTTCAATTTAGGCATCCTTTAATACCTCTTGTGTTAGAATCCTTCCACGTTAGCCCATTCCACGTTTTAGAAAACCTGAATTGGCGTGCCTGATAAAAGGGATTTCGATTTTAACAGACTTTAGGTGGCTATTTCAAAGGATAAGTTTATTTTGTCAATTTGATTTATTTATATTTTCTTCTTTCATTAGTAACAGCCGTATTCCTTCAAATTTCGAACAGTTTATTTTTGAAACTTTCTGGACTGAAGCGTAGTATAAAATTTGCTTTACAATCTTCAATTCTTAATTAATTTTTAATTTGAATGTTACTGATGAATCTTAAGTCTATTTCCATTACTGTGTGGGTACTACATCTTCAGACATCTCTCTCACCTAGCATGTGTGTTTGCTGCTTCTGCTCTGTTAGATATTTAATAATTCGTCAAAAACGTAGAGGTGTTGTTGTATGACCCTTATGCTATAAAAGGTAAAACACACATACATATGTATCTGCAATTGAATATTTTGTTTACATAATTCCAGGTACAACATTGCTTTCTTTCTACTAACTTATGGACTTCCAATAACATCAATGGCTGTTGCATATATCTCAATGTCTAGAGTCCTCTGGCGTCAAACTCTTGCTGATGAGTCAGCGCAAGTCCAACCAGAAGTCGTTAATTCAAAACGAAGAGTAAGAATGTTTTATATTCATCAAAAAATATATTAATTCAAAAGTGATTATAGATGATTAGCATATAGTTTTAACTAATATCATTATAATAAGGTGTTAACTAATATCATTAGAATGTAGTTTTAACTAATATCATTATAATAAGATGCTAACTAATATCATTAGAATATAGTTTTAACTAATATCATTATAATAAGGTGCTAACTAATATCATTAGAATATGGTTTTTAACTAATATCATTAGAATATCATTTTAACTAATATCATTAGCATATGGTTCTAACTAATATCATTATAATAAGGTGCTAACTAATATCATTAGAATATGGTTTTAACTAATATCATTAGAATAAGGTTTTAACTAATATCATTAGAATAAAATTTTAACTAATATCATTAGCATATGGTTCTAACTAATATCATTAGCATATAGTTTTAACTAATATCATTATAATAAGGTGCTAACTAATATCATTAGAATATGGTTTTAACTAATATCATTAGAATATCATTTTAACTAATATCATTATAATAAGGTGCTAACTAATATCATTAGAATATGGTTTTAACTAATATCATTAGAATAAAGTTTTAACTAATATCATTAGAATATGGTTTTAACTAATATCATTAGAATATGATTTTAACTAATATCATTAGAATATGATTTTAACTAATATCATTAGAATATGGTTTTAACTGATATCATTAGAATATGGTTTTGACTGATATCGATAGGAAATTACATTTCATTACGTCATTTGGCTCTCTATACGTCATATTTTGGTGTAAAAAGAAATGTAAGGCCTGATCAGTTCTTGGATTTACTACGTGTTACTAAGTTTGTTTGGTCTCTGGGAATTATCCGCGTGAGCAACCCTGGACAGAGACAAACCAAATTATAAAAGTGATGCTTTTATAATGGAGGTTTGTAGTTGATATCCCCTGTAGAATATGTAATAATTACCTCTTAACTTTCATTTTATCCATTACTTAATTAATATTTTAATTCCGTTTACTCGTGGTGAGCAAAACGCATTAAAAGAACCATACACACACACACACGTGCACGCCCTTTTTCATTCCATATTATAATGTGGTATGCTCGACTAATAACATTGTATTTTACTGTTTACTCACAAAAAGTGACTTGAATTAATAACAAGAAGCTCAATTAATTGATTTGTATAGGTAACGATGAGACCGATTTGTGATTTAAAAAAAAACATTACAAGCTCGGGTTTTGAGTTTGTTCTCATAATTTGAATTAATAACATTGAACGTGTGTTAGCAATTTTGATAAATAACAATGAACCTGCTTTAGTAAATTTAACTAGTAATAATGAGCTTGTGTTAGCAACTTTGGTCAATAATAGTGAGTGAGCCTATGTTAAAGATTTGTACTAACGAAAATAAACCCACATTAGTGATAATGTAGAGGGAAAGATAAAGTAACTATATTGAGAAATGTAAGCTAACCTTAATAATAATGTAAGAGAAAATGTAAATGTTCACAAATAATTTGAGTTGAAATATTTTTCTTAACAGTAAATCAGGTTTTAAAGTTTTTTAAGTAAATCCGTGTTTAATGTTTTTTCACATTAAATCTTCGTTTGATAGTGTTTTTAAAAAGCAATAAATCTGAAGTAAATGATTTTTTGAACAATAAGTCTGGATTAAATGTAGTAGTTTGTTGAACAGTAAGTTAGGATTTCACATTTAAAAAAAAAGTAAACCAGGATTTCAACAAAAGAGTAAACATGGATTAAATGTTTTTTAATACTTAATATACATGTAGTAGTTTGTTGAACAGTAAGTTAGGATTTCACATTTTTTTAAAAAAGTAAACCAGGATTTCAACAAAAAACTAAACATGTATTAAATGTTTTTTAATACTTAATATACATGTAGTAGTTTGTTAAACAGTAAGCTAGGAAGTCACGATTTAAAAAAAAAGTAAACCAGGATATCAACAAAAAAGTAAACATAGCTTAAATCGTTTTTTAAGAATAAACTTGGGCTTAATAATTTTAATAGTGCTTTAAGGATCTCCCCTCATAGTTTGTTACACAAAGTTTGTATGTAAAGCTGGAATTAAACCACAAGCATAAATTAACCAGTAAAATATATGTTGGTACTCGAGCAAGATTTTCTAAGCATCCAATACAAATTTCATTCCTAATGATACCATGACTTGTTATTGAAATTCGGTCGCTTTGCACGTGCTTATAATAGTAAACAATCTCTTTTATTTTTCTGTTCAAAATCAACAGGTTGTCCGCATGCTTACCTGTGTAGTGGTTATATTTGGAGTTTGCTGGTTACCGTATCACATCTATTTCTTGTACACCTACCACGACAAAGATTTTGTTAAGGCCAAGTTTGTCCAGCATCTGTATCTGTCTATCTATTGGCTTGCTATGGCTAATGCAATGTTTAATCCTTTGATCTACTGCTGGACCAATCAGAGGTAAGTAAAATCATCATCACTGTACTTCTCTAATAATTGTTTTTGCATGAACTGATGCGTCAATGCGTAATAACAGAAGAAATAATTTAATAATTATAAAATTTGTTAGCATCTTTCTGCCACAGATTTGTCTTTTATTTTTCTAAAAATGATACTTTTAACAATAAAAACTTTTAAAGCATATGTTGAACAGACATAAAATTTAATCGTCATATGAGCAACGTTCTACAGTAGGCCACAAATGTGATAAAAATTACACATACTAAGAATTTCAACGTTCATTCTACAGTAGGCCAGAAATGTGTGATAAAAATCACACATAGGAATTTTAACGTTCTACAGTAGGCCAGAAAATGTGTGATAAAAATCACACATACTGAGAATTTCAAT
>NW_013668321.1:0-7314 GCF_000517525.1 Limulus polyphemus
GTGGGAGTTATTTCAGGTAATTTTAACACATTACTTTTGTGAGGGATATTTCAAGTAATTTTAACACATTACTTCTGTGGGAGTTATTTCAGGTAATTTTAACACATTACTTTTGTGAGGGATATTTCAAGTAATTTTAACACATTACTTCTGTGGGAGTTATTTCAGGTAATTTTCAACACACTACTTCTATGGGGTTTGTTTCAAGTAATTTTAACACATTACTTCTGTGAGAGCTATTTCAGGTAATTTAAAGCCATTGTCATTTTTTTGGGACAATCCTCGATGGTTGGCTTCACAAAGATCTAAAGGGTACTGATTATGTTATAAAAGATAACATCATATACCGTCCATCTCTCTTGATGGACCTGAGCATGGAATAATGGTTACCGTATCAGTCTGAGGTTTAAAGAGTCTTAGGTTCGAGACATTGTGTTATCAAACACTCTTCGCACTTTCAGCTGTGGCTGAGTTGTAAGAGTGACAGACAATTCCGTTATTGTTTTAAGAGTACCTGCTTCAGACGGCGGAGTATTGCCATTTTGAGCATAATGTGGCATTCAGGTGATGAAATAAACTATTTCTTGCCTAGAAGTTACTTATAAACGATGTTGATCATTGTCTATAATTAATTCTGGAGCTAATTGTGTTTATTACAAATTACCTTAATCATGTTTCATTATCTATTTGCGTGTTTCTCTATCTAATTCTAAGGCAATAACGATACTTTGTACAAATTATACAATTATAATATTTATAAATTAGCATCGATTACGCACACATTTTATGGGGAGGGGGTAAATTGTGCGTTTGGAGCAACAAAAATATAAAATTATGATTTTTTTTGTGTTGTCTACAAATGACTTAAGAAAGTTGCACAGCTTTAAACAGAATGGGAAATCATAATTCGCTCGTCTTTGTCAAATACACTTTACTACTGAAAGAATAAAACAAATTTGTCTCCATTAGTGATTCAGTCATTGCGGGCTCGGCATGGCCAGGTGGTTAGGGCGCTCGACTCGCAATCTGAGGGTCGCGGGTTCAAATCCCCGTCACACCAAACATGCTCGCTCTTTCAGCCGTGGGGGCGTTATAATGTGACGGTCAATCGCACAATTCGTTGGTAAAAGAGTAGCCCAAGAGTTGGCGGTGGGTGGTGATGACTAGCTGCCTTCCCTCTAGTCTTACACTGCTAAATTAGATAGCTTTGCGCGAAAATTCAAAACAAACAAACAATCATTGCGTATTATAGCCAGCCCTATGAGCAGTCCTAGTATTGGACAAAAACTCTCATTGATACGGAAGTGGCGGATGTAGTGTTGTTGACATATTATAATATATTCTCCTTTGCTTTCACTCATAAGTTCTTATTAAGAATATTTAAACATCTCTACTCCATTTAATGCTTGTTTCTAGACCTATAGTTTAAACATATAGTAATATATTTGGTATGTAAAAAAAAACAACAACTGTAATTTAAACTACTTGCAATGGGTATTTAGTGTTAAGCTAAAAGCAGACGACAATAATGAAGCCGTATATTTTAAATTGGATTTTGCAATTTAAAACTTTTTCATCAGTTTGATTTTATACCATCTTAAAGATAAGTGAAGACCCAGTATTTCTTACCATTTAGTCTGATAAAAGTTTAGAAAAGTTAATTTTTATCACTAAATAATATTTCTCTGATTATTTATTAGAAACTGATTACAATTGGTCTCTCTAATCACGTAAGAACGAAGCCATCAAAATTTTTAAGCATATAGCGCCATCTATTGCCAACTTTAGATATATACAAATAATAATCTCTCGAATAGGCCGATAATGCAATGTAAAATGATACTCAAGTCAAAATTGAAAGCAGACTTAAGCAGAGTCAAAGTTAAAATACATCACCAATTGGATTTTAACAATGAAATAAAAAATTAAATATCTAACTACATAAACAATTAATAAACATATGATACACTGGAACACTTGTACCTTCAGCAATCGTCTCCTCCAAAATCAATGTAAACAAAACTTCCAAAAGCTGTATACCCCCAGAAATCGAATTTTCTAAGGATAGTGACGCCTACTTTACGTATCGAGTATCTCGATTTTATTAAATTGACTGAGAAAAAAATACACAGATTCAATGTATAGCTGGAAAACTCATATCAACTATCTAATGCCTATTCGGACTGGTGGTCGTTGAATAATTTTAGAATAAATAACATAAGAAACACTAAAGAAAATAGTAATTTGATTTTTTTCGATCAATCTTCTCACCGTTTAAAGATAATATTGCACGATATTTGATCTAGAAAGTTCTTAGTACAATTTGTTAAAATTCATCATTATTCTACATATGATTTTATCTTCTAACTCTGTATTAAGTTTCTATTGTTTCTCTGAAAATATACACATTCTGTATCTTTCGATAGATAAGATAGCAACCAATGGGCTATTTTTTTATATCAAAAGTGTCAAATGATATAAGAACAACTACTGGACTTTAAAGTGACCGATATAATCAGCAGTAAAACTTAAATCACTAAAAGATGTATTAATGAGAGTGTCACTGAATCAACTGTGAACAAACGAGAAATACGAAAAAATATCAGATATGCTTCTACAGATGAATCCTGCAACGTACTAGATTCTCGGAGCTCATGGACTTATGTTATTATACGAGTTGCAGGATTCATCTGTAGAAGCATATCTGATATTTCGTACTAGATTCTCGGAGCTCATGGACTTATGTTATTCGTAGATTTCAGTGTAGTAGTTAAGATATTATATAGGTAATCAGCTCTAGAGTTGATTTGGAAACATATATAACACAAGTATTAGAAAAAACATTTATCGCTAAATAACAAAAAAAACTATGTAGGTCTGGCTACCGAACTTGAAAAAAGGGAACCAAACAAGATAGGAACGGAAGTGGACACATCACTTGATCCAGCTAATGATCACGTAGCAGACTAAGCCGCCTCGACTTTACATAGAGAATGAAATCCCCATATTACTGGCTTCCCCACTTTATCTATTGAATATAATCCCAGCTTTTATCATTTTTCATTTCCTTTAGTTAACTTTAGAATACTACTTTTATGATTATTTTACAATAGAGTAATATTTTACGATTGGAAATTCTGGATTTATTTGTTTGGCCAGTGAGGAAGACAGTAATGTAGGGATTTTATTCTCCATGTAAAATCGAGACAGTTTAATATACTATGTGATCATTAGCCGGATCAAGTGATATGTCCACTTCCATCCCTATGTTGTTTGGTTTATTTTTTCAAGTTCAATAGCCATCTCTACATAGCTTTTTTATTTAGCGATAAATTTATTTTCTAATACTCGTTTGTTTACTTTTTTTTTATAAGATGGCGTACATGGGTTACTAGGTTATAGATTGTATTCTAAAGCTTTAGAAATTTTGCATAGAATTATAATAAAATTGGTAGACAAAGATCGTGAAGACTGTTTTGCTCTATCAAATGATGATAAACTTGTAGTTACTGCTAGAACTAGGTAGGCGCTAGGTCTATTGAAGAAACATGATGACGAACGAAAATAAGAAATCTCGATTTTGGCTATTCACCGGTTTTCGATATTGGGACGCTCTGAATAGCTGAAAAACGGCATATACACAGGAGATAGAGTGACTATGCCAGTTAACTCTTCATATCTAACTTCTGATGACCTGTAGATAAGAAAAGCCAGATGATTTTTGTATTACTTTAATACGGGCGTCTGTGCTATCCCTAAAAAAAAAGAGTCCTAGCGCATTCTCCGATACGTAATTAACTCTAGAGTTGATTTGGAAATGTATAACATACGTAAGCAGCTCTAGAGTTGATTTGGAAATGTATAATATACGTAAGCAGCTCTAGAGTTGATTTGGAAATGTATAATGTACAGAAGCAGCTCTAGAGTTGATTTGGAAATGTATAATATACATAAGCAGTTCTAGAGTTGATTTGGAAATGTATAATGTACATAAGCAGCTGTAGAGTTGATTTGGAAATGTATAATGTACATAAGCAGCTGTAGAGTTGATTTGGAAATGTATAATGTACAGAAGCAGCTCTAGAGTTGATTTGGAAATATATAATATACATAAGCAGCTCTAGAGTTGATTTGGAAATCTATAATTTACAGAAGCAGCTCTAGAGTTGATTTGGAAATCTATAATGTACAGAAGCAGCTCTAGAGTTGATTTGGAAATCTATAATGTACAGAAGCAGCTCTAGAGTTGATTTGGAAATATATAATATACATAAGCAGCTCTAGAGTTGATTTGGAAATCTATAATGTACAGAAGCAGCTCTAGAATTGATTTGGAAATCTACAATGTACAGAAGCAGCTCTAGAGTTGATTTGGAAATATTGGTTAAATGTTTTTATATAAGCAGAAATATTTCAAGGATGTCACTTTTAGATTCACGTTCCTCTGTCAGGAATAGTAGGATCCATTTAATTTCAGATCCAATGAGGAGTCTATACACTTTGTTATAATATTTATTTTACTCGTTCCATTTAGCCACTAACTGAACATCGAGCGTTTATCGCTGTATACTTTGGGTATTTCTATGCTAAAAATATATCTTCTGTCTATCTTGTGTTAAGATATCCTCACAACAACGATCAACAGAATGCAGAAGTCATGAAGCCCGTATAATATGTTAGGACTTTAATGTAGTTAGCTTGCTATAGTCAGTATATAATGTTACTTGCCTAAGTGAGAGCCTTCAGTGAAGAAAGGGTTGAATTAAATTGGTCATGTTTTCAACAAATTTTAACCTGCTACTCGCCGGTTAAGTAATATCACTAACGAGATAACCAGGTTACTTCAGATATGACGAACTGCTTATAGTTGTTTAAAAATCACAATACGTACTCAAGGAATCGAAATTTATATCTCACCAGTGAGGAAATCACTAGAAACCTCGATAATATACATGCAATTATTCACACAAACCTTTTATGAAAAATTACCAAATTATTCATCACGGCATTTAATAAGTCTCTCATAATATCATAGAAGAATAAATGTTTCAGTTGCACTAGTGAATAATCTTACCTGCTGAATATATCACGATTCAGTTTATAAAAGGCCATGAATTACTTAGTCGTTTCATTCTGCTTATTTTCTTTATTCTACAAATTGACAACGAATGAAGCTAATTGTTTCAAGTCCATATAAATTTATGGATAAATTTATCGACGATAACATCATTGTAGACAGTGGAATATCGGTCGTTATCTTTTTAATTGTTTATACTTTCTGATTCATTGTTATATGTTTTGTCATTAGATCCAATTAGACTCTTGATGTCCGAAATATTACTTGATAACACCTAAGAAATAATTATTGTTTTGAAATTGTGCCAATAAAAACAGCAACAACAACAAAAACAACATGATTCCGAATGCGTAAAGACGAGAGTTGTATCAAAGTTTGTTTTGTCAGTTTTCCACAATTCCTACCAGATATAATTTGTAAGCTGGCATTTAAAATATGGGTTTTAGTTGGGGTTTTTTTGCCGTCTTCGTGGACTTAAATATTTGGTATTATCTGTGTTAATGGATTATATACAGTTTTATAATCTTCAAAAGCTACATTAATAGTAATTTATTTCTAAACCAATCTTTTTTTTGAATTCATGAAAGATAACAGTTCATACCGACTCTTCCAAGTTGATAAAACACACGTTCGTCTATTAAAATACAATAACGTTATATCTTAGATCATGACGTTGTATACAAATCACTGACTGTGCAAAACTGTAAGTCACGGTTTCGTGTCAAAACATCGGATTTGACGTGATGAGGTTTTCACCCTGAAGGTTATTACAGTATCACCCAATTCCCAAGCGGTGACGACATATCTACCGCTATCCATCATTTGATCAAGCAGTGTGTCATAATGTTGAACTTCTTTATCAACGAAAGGGCGCTTTTAATCAGTTGTCAGCTCTTATCTGCGCTGTACGTAACGTGTAATGAAAAGCAAATCAAAGTTTCAGTTCCTGCGCGATGATCTGGGTCATCAGTTCCATGAACAAATTTAACAAAAATATAATGTAACTTTTTTTCTAAACTCTATCTTCTATCTCACGTTTTAGAATATGAACGACGATTTTTTTGTCTTTAATATAAACAGAAAATGCGAGAATTTTAATTAGATTACAGCACTGGACAGAACTGCTGTTTTGATTATTAAATATCAACATAAAAAAGTAAACAAAAATATTTGGTAAGGCCACAATTCTGTGTTTTTTATCAATAAAGAAATAATCCTAATGTTGTACACATTAATATAACAAAAATATGGCAGATGTATGTCCAAACTGGTTTTTTCTTTCTCCAGGAAATACAAAAACCACAGCAGTTCAAGAAAGTCCAATGAAACCTGCTGCGGTAGATAAAGAAATGCCCCACATATTTCACGTAGTAAAGAAATGAAGAAAGTATTAAATACTGCTTATCCACACTATCGAGTTTCGAAGCTCTGCTTCTCCTCGTGTGTTTCAGTGCAAAAATCCAACATCTCGTCTACAAGACCTATCTTTTGTTTTAAATAGTATGATAGGGTCTTTCGTGACAAATAATTTACAAGTGATATTATGAGAGCTAGATTACGTCATAAAATCGCACCATTATAAAGCTAAGTATGTATAAACACATTTAGTTCCAGAAATTTATAAGACAGGCTTATACTATGTATCAGATTTGATTTGTCACGACGAAAGATTAGTATCATAACCTTAGAAAGGCCTAGTGGTTAGGGTTCTTGACTCGCAACTTGTGGGTCGCGGGTTTGAGTCACGTCATCTAATATGCTAACCCTTCCAGACGTGGAGGGCGCTATAAAGTGATAGCCAGTCTCACTTTTCGTTCGTAAAAGAGTAGTCAAAGAGTCAGCTTAGGGTGGTTTTGACTAGCTTCCTTTCGTTTAGTCTATCACTTCAAAATTAGAGACGGCTAGCGCAGATAGCTCTCGAGTAGCTTTGCGCGCACTTCAAAAACAAACGAATCAATAAAAACCCTAACAATTTACAATCAATATCGAGAATGTAATATAAAATTACTGTTATTTTTCTTGAAACAACCAATACATTCTCACAAATAACTTGTTCATACAAAAATTCAAATCATTGTGTACTGCGCCCTCTATCCCAAATATATAGGGAACTTATATATATATATATATATATATATATATGTATATTATCTATTAGTTTAATTAACCTAACCAAATAATAAAAAGTAAAGGTTAGTAGTACTTATTTACTTTGTGTTAGTAATCGTGTTACTTAA
>NW_013668321.1:8314-13339 GCF_000517525.1 Limulus polyphemus
AAACTTTAAACGTTTAGTTACTTAACTAAAAACTTAAACTAAACTAACTATTAGTTGTACGTAGTCCGCCGTCCTACTACCTAACTAATATAGGTACGTATATATATATATATATATATATATATATGGATATTTATCATGGTTTTAATTAACCACCAAAATATAAAAAAGAGGTTTGAGCTTATTTACTTGTGTTGAATCGTGTTCTTAATAAACTATCAAAGAGTAAAAAGAAGTTTGAGCTATTTACTGATGTTGAATCATGTTTTTAATTAACTACCGAAAAGTAAAAAAAAAGGTTTAAGCTATTTACTGATGTTTAAATTTCATCTATCTTGGCTCTAACATTTGACGAACCTTTTAATCTCTGTGATGAGGCTTTCATCAAGTTCTTAAAGCAGACAGCGAATCACTGTCTACCTCTAACCCTAAATTGATGCGGTCTATATAACATTCAACATTTTTTGTGTTAAATTAAACTCTTGGTTCTCTGAAAGAGAGTTGTTTAGATGACCGTCACATATCATATGACATGAATTTTTATTCCTGAAGGGTTATTTTTTGCTCGATCTTCCTTGGTTGAAGCTGACTGTTTTAATTACAACGTATGCGTGTTTTATTGAAGTTTTAAGCGATATTTTAATAAAACACTATCATTAGGAGCCCCGTATTTAATTATCTGCCATGCATGGAATACAGGGCTGAGTACGTTATATTAAACCAGATTTGAATATTCAAGTCAGCATTTCATGTGATATCCACAGCCGGTGGAAAAGAATGTGTCAGAACTACAAGTTCACATTGTTTAGCGTTTCGTAGGTAATGTGATATCACCGTAAACTGATCGTTTTTTGGAAAGGATATGTAACAGTCCTTTTTGTCGTAAAATACTTTTGCACTGAGGTTATGAAAAAAAGTGTTCAAATCAGGAGTTAGAATTTACAAAACAGGGATATCCTTTGTAATAAGTGGCGTTGAAAACTAAAGGAACCAAGACCATCCAAAAAGAGACCTGAAATAAAGTCGTATCTCAACCATAATTAGCAAAGTGCTTTTTTCACCAGCTGTCTTCTCTTTAGTCTATCAGCTCATAACAGCTATGCGCAGATAGCCCTTTATGTAGCTTTGCACGAAATCCGAAACAAACGAAACTTTAATTTGAGAATGTCATCGCAATGAACAAAGATTTAACTAAGATAGCCCAGAACAATTGTGGCTACCTATAAACATGTGAGAATCCAAGAACAAAAAGGTCAGTGGCTAAAGCCATCCACGTGGCCCAAGCAACAGGTGGATCTACGTTTGGAAAAGCAAAACAAGTCAAGTCTTCACAACTTGCTTCCACTATATATCAGCTCAACCATCTCATACCTTAAGCAGTCAGAGAACGAAGGAGATACTCATGTTATTCTGCCTATTAAATCGCCTATGTATCTCTGTGAGGTCGTACTGTTGAAAAGGATGTTGGAAAATTGTCGTCCTCTTTCACTAGACAGATTCCAGAAAACTACAGTAAGAATGGGTCTTTTGGTAATGGAAACTACGTTAAATGTTATATCTGTTTTTAAAAAAAGATAAAATCTCGCCAGATGGAACCGCGACTGAACGTGGCGACATCAACTGTCACGACGTGGAGATGCTCGAAATTCGTTTAAATATGAGGAACTAATTTCATAAATCGGTTGTACGGTAATAAAACAACAAATACAAATAACGTGTTACTTCTATTTCAATACATAGATAATAGAAGAGTTTCTTCTTTTTTTTTCGCATCATCATCTAGATTTATTTAATAACATTATTTAATTTTTTTAGGTATTTGTTATATGTAGCAGAATTATGCTTAACCAAAAATATTTTGCAGACCAATAAAATAATGAAAATAACTAGCGGGAAACGCTATATAATGCAACGTTTGCTAACTTGCTATCGAAGATGTATACATAGACAGACAAATAAACAGGTACATTACTTATTACACAGATAAAAACAATATCAATTTCACGCTACTCGAATATCTTCTAAGTTTGCTTCTTTGTTTAAATGTTGATTATTTGTTCTAAATCAAACAATAATCTCAAGATTAAAGATTTCTAGTAACGCATGTTACAGTGAAAAAGCTTGATTTAAACGTGATGTTATCTTAGTGTTACATCGTGTTCTTATAGGTTATTTGGTAAAAATAAGACCAAGTCCAATACCGCAACAATAACATATTAACTTATTTCTTCCTTAACGTCTGCTACAGGCTACTTTCACTTGTACTCAGTTGTAGGCCTAAGTTCATAAATAATGTTTTCACCTTAACAGAATTTGTTTGCTAACTGACTGGTTAATTTAATACCCTACAACCACTGAATATACGCGATCGCTTACTAACTTCTTGAATTTTCATTCACTGGTTAAATGAATAATTCACTTTGACATTCATTACTCATTCATTACCTTACTAACTGACTGGCCCCGACACGAACAAACTGCTTATCCGTATTTACAACTAATGTACCCGACTAGATTTTAGTCGAACTTACCAGATCTTGACCTCACCTTAACATCTAAATTATAACCTTGAAGATATAGCTTACAACATTACGGTGTGAGTGACAGTACATTTATCTTATGTGGACGAACTGTTGTGTAAGACGGAACTTGTTTTTCTTATTACCTATGTGAATATGTATGACAGTAACTAATCTTTTATTTTATTGTTATTTGTTTAAGAATCACAAATATTTAACGATTTGTTTTTAAGTCAAAAAAATTTTTTTTAGATTGTACTGCGCACTGTATTCTGAAATCTTTCCTGGCATAATTGGTTTATGATGAATTTATATTTTATGAATTTCTGATCACATTTCGGTATTAATTTATATCCTTTAGTCTATATTTCAATAACAGCTTCACAGAATAAATGTAAAAACATATTTTTTCTAACATATGACTAGAGGGGTCTAATATATTCTAACAAAACGAAACCAAAACTTTACGAGTCAATCACTGGTCTAAAGGATACAGGTAACATCTTCAACAACGTTGGTTTCTTTTGTTTTATTAACCTTATACAAGGTTTGTGCTAGACTCTAATTGCCGATAATGAATGGGTTCACTATATCTTCCTATTCAGGTAATTACAATATATCAAGCCCATTGTGAAGAGAGAACAAAGTCTTGTAATTAACTTGACTGTATCATTTATGTCTGTCTTCCATTGGATGGCGTCCTAAGCAAATTAAATCTACCAGGGCCAAACATCACGGAACGACAATAACAGGACCACCCTTAGATGCTGTGGGTAGCTCATTGCTGAAAAAATAAATAAATAAATAAAGCGTTTGAAACCAGTAGTCCTTTGTTGTGCACTTTTGTCTGATAGTTACTTTAATTATACTAAAGTTGGACAGGTTATTGTGTCAGTTATAAATCTGAGTTATAATAACAGGAAAAAAGTAATTCATCAGAGATATAAGTTAGCAACTACCACGAACATGTGACGTTTTAATCTGAAACTGAAACAGATATTTTGAAAATTCGTTCAGTTGCAGTTGTGTTCATATTGCAGATCCTTTTCATTCATACAAAGAGAAACTCTTTACTTAATATCCACGTGATAACAAGATTATTCCATGAAGATAGTAGGGAACAAACTTGTTTTTATGTGAATACTGAGATACAGGCTAGTTTTCGTAAGGATATCATTAAATAATCTTGTTATCACGTCCCTACGAAAACTAGCCTATATATCAATATCCACACAAAAACGCGCCAGTTGTCCACACCAAGATAAGCTTATTCGCTAATACTAAATTTTGGAAATACGTTGTAGGAGTAAAGTAGTGCTTGCAAATATATATTACCCATAAAACTTAATTGTTGGTTATTAGTCATAAATCGGATAACCCTAAAACTTTTCTTTAAAATTCATATTATACGATTTTTTTACTCTAAAATGGATTTATTTGGTTGTGTGTTTTTTATGTCTTGTTTTTTTTTGTTATTCTAAGAGAAAACGCAAATCATTATCAGGACGCATATTTTATTCTTAAACTAACATTAAACTGCTTTTGTGTCAGAGATTCATCAAATAGTAGTTATCGGGTCATCTTGAATTTACGAAATGAAGGTAATTTATTTCCACTACAATTAGAGGACACCAAATGTACAGAAACATTCAAAAATTATCATCTCAATAAATTAGTATTAATATTTGTATGAGCAAGCTTTGATGAACCTGAATAATTTGAAAATTCCTTATATTTTCCTTTATGTTTCTCGAAGATGTAAACAACAAGAGATCGCATATAACCGATATATATATTACTGCTTATTTTAATATGACGGTAAGCTATAAAAATAACGAAATATTAATTCTGTGTATACATATGTGTGTGTGTTTCTAAGATCCAATGATGTTTTTAATCATTTGTTTCTGATGATATATTTGAAATAACTTCCACTAGATGGCGATAGCTAGAAAATGACATTTTCCTGATTTCATAAAATCTCTTTAATTTTGCTTTAGTGAAATGTTAACCGTCAATACCACATAAAAATTATACATACATTAGACGCCAGAAATTATGAGACTTACACACAATTGTATTAGATTATTGTTTCATTGATTTTTGTTTGTAACACATATATTTCGAAAACAGTTAATAACAAGGTTATATAAAAGCTTTCGAGAAAATATGAGACGTGACAACCTGAATGCTCTCGTACATTGGGGCATCCTTCTTCAGGTAGACCTTTCCAATTCAACTCTTAAGAACGAATGTCTGTGTGTGTTTGTGATTCAACTTCCTTCTTCAGGTAGACCTTTCCAATTCAACCCTTAAGAACGAATGTCTGTGTGTGTTTGTGATTCAACTTCCTTCTCCAGGTAGACCTTTCCAATTCAACCCTTAAGAACGAATGTCTGTGTGTGTTTGTGATTCAACTTCCTTCTTCAGGTAGACCTTTCCAATTCAACCCTTAAGAACGAATGTCTGTGTGTGTTTCAGATTCAACTTCCTTCTTCAGGTAGAC
>NW_013668321.1:14142-17152 GCF_000517525.1 Limulus polyphemus
GTCCAGAAACTTTGTGATTATTTTTCTATTATTAATACGCACTATACGTTGCCGCTTTAACACAGCGTCTAATCACAGCTCAAGCAAAGTTGACAACTAAACTCTAGAATGAATGAACCCAATCGATTTTTTAACAACTCTAGACTATTCATACATCTCATTGCTTGTAGAACCGTATCTTTGTTAGTTACAGGATCCTTAATAACATATACATCACACACACACACACACGCACAAAATGTTTGAAAAATATTATCAATAGGGCAATTAATCGCACTAATTACTGCTGGGGCCCCAATAATATTCCCATAGAAAATAATCAATTTCACTAAAGCCTTTTGGGGCCAGTTATGACAAGTGTTATTACAGGCAAAAGACGTAAAATTACTAAATACAATGTAAAAAGTAGACTTACACCTGTAGTAATAGGTATAAAAACAAACCGATAATTTGAAAGTTAAGACTGTATATTGGTTCTTCCTTATGAATTAAAGTACAACCATACAACCATTGGGCTATAGTGTTAATACACTTTATATGCTATGAATATTCAAGGTATTCTTATTTATTCATTGATAGTTATCCAACCGATTTATCAAATAGACATCCAAGCATTAGAGAAGGTTATATTTCAACATATGGTATATAAGCTAAAAAAACGTTTAATTCGCTCAAGCATTAAGGCACGTAATCACGTGATTAATAATGGTTAATAATATATTTTAGACTTCTTTTTTGTCACACACAGTGTATATATACATATGGAAGTTCCCACGCAGCTTATTTGGCTTATTTTTGAAATGCTTCTTAATAACTGTGACCATAAATTTATATATATATATATTAATAAATATATATAAACATAACACAGAAACGTATATCTGAAATTAACAACTTATTGGACATAATATCCTGTAACGTTACTGCACCTTTATCATAAACAAGCAAGTGCATACATAATAAACAAGTTAAATTAATGATAATATTAATCCTATATGAATAAAATACCATTCAATGAATATTAATCAGCTTGTCTATGAACACCAGTTAATAACCAATCTTTTAATTTGTTAACTCTACAGTTGTATTTATATTCCATTAATCTCTGGGGAGTTTGGTTCGTTATATATGGTATTTTATACTCTTGTTTCGTAGTTATTATTGTAATTTCTAATTTCATAATATTTATTTTCCAATGTTTTAATATTACACATATGATTTCAGTACGTTATGATTTAGGCTGTAATAGGAATGTAAAATTATCATATATTTATATACAATGCACTTACTCCAAAGAACTGATTTCTTATAATTTCATCTATTAAAGTAACATTTGCATTAAGTTCGTAATTTTTTTCAAGATTACCATCTTAAACATTCTTTTTAATTATATTTTTTAAAGTGAATCTTACTTGTTGAACATATATTGTCAATCCATAACGTATAACAGATTCTGTTACAAAAGTTACAAAAATCATTTTTGATATTAATTCGTAAAATGTTCTGTATCCTCCATCATTTTGCTGTAATTGGTCTTAATTTATTGCAGATCATACTTATAAGTTTAGACCTACCAAAACATCATTTATAATTAGCCCTATGTATGTCTTAGTATTAAAATTTTCTATATACATACATTTACAATCAGAATACTGCTTATTATTCATTATGATCTTTGATCAGGAATTTGTAAAAAAAAAAAAGTTGTTAATAATATTTGTATATAGTGAGTGAATTATCATAGTTTTTATCTTATTGGTATTTATATAGATTTCATTTACATTAAGCCAGTACCTTAATTTATTGAAATCAACTTGAAAACATTTATTCGCCAACTTCCACATCAATATGAGTTATGATTAAAGCTGTATTATCTGCATACTGACATATTTTACTCTTTAAACCTGTACTTACAATATCATTAACATACACATCATTTTTTGGGGGGGAGGGGAGATCTTTTGTTTTTATAACGGTTTCTATGTCTTCTTCTTACACTATTTTATGGTTAAAATGAATATTAATAAATTATTAATATACATTTATTTATGGCCTCTTTTGGGGGGGATGTTTTGTTTTTATAACGGTTTCTATGCCTTCTTCTTACACCTATTTTATGGTTAAAATAAATATTAATAAATTATTCATATACATTTATTTATGGCCTCCTTTTTGGGGGGGATGTTTTGTTTTTATAACGGTTTCTATGTCTTCTTCTTACACCTATTTTATTGTTAAAATAATGACACTTCCTGAATTCCTTGAGGAAAAAATGACGCAGAGTTGTCTCACGCTGATAATACTTTTTCTCTGTGAACTCAAACTTATAAAACGAAAAAGTTATTAACACCTAAAATTAAAAGATGTACGACAGTAAATACAGATGGAAAAGTTAGGCGCAATCGGGTTAAGTGGTTAAGTTCTTATATAATATAACCTTTACTTGAGGCTACGCTCTTCGGAATTGGTGTTTCTCAAAATTTATATAGCAGCTGTAAAAAATCGTACATATAGTATCTAATGATCTTTGGTTGTTAAATAATGGTTCAAACTTTTGGATTTTAGACTAATCGGGTAGTGTTTTTTTTTCTCTCTCTTCATATACGTATAACTGATAAATGTTTGACGTCTTAAAAAGAACAACTGAGTGATGCTACATCACACTAGGCCTTTGTAGTTTTGGAAAACTGGGTTAAAATGCACAAAAATTATTTTAGTCTGATAAAAATTGTTTAAGATGTTTAAAAGAAGGAAGAATGAAATAGATGGCGCAACAAATGATGGCAATGTTGTTGACGTTTCAGACCTAAACCCTTTTTCAAAACACTGGTTTGTGGTTTTGTTGTTGTTAAGTACAAAACAGCACAATGGGACATCTGAGCTTTGCCCACAACGGGTATCGAAACCTGAATTTTAGCGTCACAAACCTGCAGGCTTACAGCTGAGCCACTGGGGTGCTCCAATAGGGCATATGTGTCCTTCAAAATCAAACTAACAGCCGTGAGGGCGT